>NC_068984.1:90021875-90022889 GCF_001194135.2 Octopus bimaculoides | reverse complement strand
GCATATATACATACATATATGTACATACATATATAAGTATATAGATATGCATATATGGGTACAAATCTCACAAAACGTAAACAACATGAAACGCAAAGAACGAGAGAAACAAATGGAAAACAAAACAAGTAACACAAAGAACGACTTGTCTTGTTTTCTATTTGTTTCTCTCGTTGTTTGCGTACTCAGCTTTATTTTCGTATTTCACGTTGCTTACGTTTTGTATATATATACATATCTATATACATATATCTGTATGTATGTACATATATGTATGTATATATGCATATATATATATATATATATTATTTATATTATTAGTTGATTGAACGCTACCCATCCGTTTCCAGATAAATTTATCTTAACATTTTTGGTGCGACTCTACCCTTTAGTTTTATCTCTCTCCCCCTCTTCCTCGTTTACTCTCTCTCGTTGCTCACACATGACCATCGTTCATATTTCTTTTCCTCACGCGATCATCTTTCTTTCCCTTTAGTGCTGTTCTACAGACTGCACGTATTCCTATCTATCCCCTCCTCTATATTTTCTCTTGTCAAAGACAATATTTCTCCAGCGTTCACTACTTTACCACGTCTGGTCTATCGACCCTCCATGTTTGTTTTCGTTTGGTTTCCTTGTATGTGTCCACCGTCCTGTTTTTGTTACCAACTTTGACCCTCTGCAAATCCCAAATTTTATTTAGGTTCGCGGGAGCAGCTACCTTCAAAGTCTTATACTGTCGTTCAATGCTCGAAATAAGGATTAGAAGGACAGCCGACAACAGATGAAGGGTCATTCTTTATATTACTTGTCATGTTTTCTATTTGTTTCTCTAGTTGTTTGCTTGTCCAACTTTATTTTCGTATTTCATGTTGTTTACGTTTCGTGACGTCCTGTACTCATGTATGCATATCTATATACATATACATGTATGTATGTATGTATGTATGTATGTACATATATGTATGGATATATGCATATATATATATATATATATATATATATATATATATA
>NC_068984.1:90016319-90021681 GCF_001194135.2 Octopus bimaculoides | reverse complement strand
ACACACACACACACACACACACACACACACACACACACATATATATATATATATATATATATATATACATATTTTCAAACCCCTGCGAGTTAACACAGGATCTTCTAACGGCAATATAAGCTTCATATAATCAAGATATCCTTGTCCTGAAGAGTAGCCTGCAGTCTACCCCTCGTCTGGATAATTACTACTTTCGAGGTTACGGTACCTATGAAACATATGTAGCCGGATTTTATCTACTCCATTCCTTAATTTTGGGATATTTATTCGCACATACAGCAACCCCAGTTGCTAACCGTGAACAATAAAATAACCTTTTCCAGCTTATCGTACTTCGATACAGGAAAAATTCACAACCTTTTGTGCCAATAAACCACTATTGTTTCTGAGAGTTTTGTTTTATATCTTCTACGGACTGCTTGAAACTCACTAACTTCCTACATCCTGATTCTTGGATCTTACCTTTACACACGCACACGCACGCACGCACGCACACACACACACACACACACACACACACACACACACGCGCGCAGAGTCATGCATATACAGTGGTGGGGGGGGGGATAAATATTCGTACATGTCAAAATTCTTTATTTAATTTCTAATGAACATAAATGGGATATACCAATACTATATTTGCATGCACATGCATAAACTAAAAATATGCAAAAGAAACTAATAAATTATAGTAACTAATGAATTTATATACAATTATAAATATTTAGGGGTGAAAAAAGTATTTGTGCAGAATAAATTTGAGTTTCTATGCTACAAAATACTGTTAAAATAATTTTTTAACTAGAACTTTCTCGTTTGTTCCAATAACCTTATCAGTAGTCATTTTTAAGTGTCAAAACGCTAGCTTCTTCATTCAGCACTGAGACAACGTAAAGTAGTGTCGTAATAATGGCGAAAAGTAAAGAACTGAGACAACGTAAAGTAGTGTCGTAATGATGGCGAAAAGTAAAGAACTGAGACAACATAAAGTAGTGTCGTAATGATGACGAAAAGTAAAGAACTCACAAATTCAGTGAAAAACTTAATTATTGAACAGTGGAAAGCAGGTAAAAGCTACAGGAAAATATCAGAGACCCTTTGTATTCCATTTTCTACCATATCTTCATTTATTCAAAGATATAAAAAAATCGGGAACTCTTGAAAACAGAATAAGATCCGGTGCACCACGCAAGATTTCCCCTAGATCTTTAAGAAAAATGAAGCGAAGAATCGAAAAAAAAAAAACGCAATGATCATCAGAAAGGAGTTGCAAGAATATTTGTTAGCTTCAGGGACTAGTGTTACACTACGAACAATCAGCAATGAATTTTATAAGAATGAACTGAAGTCACGCTCTCCTAGAAAAACTCCGCTGTTGACTAAAAGGCATAGAGATGCCCGTTTAAAATTTGTTTATGAGCATAAAGATTAATCTCATACATTCTGGGAAAATGTTCTATGGACAGATGAGTCGAAAATTGAATTGTTTGGATGAAATTCGCGCAGCCATGTTTGGAGGAAAGACGGTACCGCGTATTTGCTGAAAAACACAATTCCTACTGTAAAGTTTGGAGGTGGAGACATCATGGTGTGGGGGTGTTTCTCTGCAAATGGCACTGGCAATTTACATGTGATAGATGGTAGAATGAATCAGAGATGTACCAAAATATTTTGAACAATAATTTATGGGACTCTGTAGAAAAGCTCCGGCTTTGTGAAGGGTGGGTTTTACAACAGGATAACGACCCTAAGCACACAGCGAAGTCTACCAAAAAATGGATTGTCAACCACAATATAAAATTATCAGATTGGCTAAGCCAATCACCTGACTTGAACCCCATTGAAAATTTGTGGCGTTATTTGAAAATTAAAATTCATTCAAGAGCCCCAACGTGCATTCCAGATTTGAAGAAAATTTGTCAAGAAGAATGGGAAAAAATTCCTAAAGAAACATGCGAATCATTGATTAAGATCTACAAGAAGAGATTGGTTGAAGTGGAACTGACTAATGGTTATGCTACGAAGTATTAAATCAGAATTATCAGTTATTTGTGTTCTGTACGAATACTTTTTCACCCCTAGATATTTGTAATTGTATATAAATTCATTAGTTACTATAATTTATTAGTTTCTTTTGCATATTCTTAGTTTATGCATGTGTATGCAAATATAGTGTTGGTATACCCCATTTATGTTCATTAGAAATTAAATAAATAAAGAATTTCGACATGTACGAATATTTATCCCCCCCCCCACACACACACTTTATTAAATTCATAAATATACACAAACATATATTAACAGGGGTGGGCTAAAAAGTTCATACGTTGACTATAAAGGAGTGATGCTCGAGCTGTGAAATCTCTTTTTATTAATAACTGTATTTTGACTTTCCAGGTAAACTTACATCTGTGTAGAAGGGAAGGAAAGGGGGAAATAAGAAAGCTTCTGACAATATCGAATGTTTTACAAAAACCTTTATATTTCAGGGGCAAAGGCCCACCCTCAGAAGGAAACAATCTGGGATATGTCCAGTTATACAAGTTCTGTTACCCTGCTCAAACACCTCGACGTTATATTAGCAGCCGAGGATGGGTCTTTGTGCCTGAAATAGAAAGGGTTTTTTATAAAACTTTCTTATTTTCCCTTTTCCTTCTCTTCGGTACAAGCTTTACGCGAACTACAACGCTCTTAAGTATCTTGTAGCGATTTCTCTTGAACACGAAAAAATTTAGCGTCATGGTTTTATCAAATATCTGCAGGAAAAGGATTTTGCCTTCAAAGACATTCATGCTGACACAATAACTACAGTACGGGAAAACGCTCCAACTTTATCAACAACGCAAAGTGGGCAGCTGAATTTAGGAAGAGAAGGGAGAGCTTTGAAGCTGACCAAGGTATTGATGTCGTACAACTGCCACCACTGAGGAAATCATTGTGTTTACCACATGCTGACGGATGACAAGCAGCCGACTAGAAGTCAAATAGCCAATGCTATACCATATCCCGTGAGTGAGTTAAAAATATTTGCACAATAAACTTGGCATGACTAACGTTTTTCTATTCGGTGGGTGCTACGTCTTCTGACACCTAATCAAAAGCGCACCAGGCTGATCACATCACGAGAAAATCTGTCATTGTTTGAGGCAGATCCAGCTGCTTTCCTTGAGAGTTTTCTAAACTAGGATGAGTGTTGGCTTCATTAGTTTGAGCCAGAGATAAATAGACAATCCATGCGGTAGAAAAACCCCTCCTCGCCTAGCCCAAAGAAAGCCAAGTTCGTTTAATTTGGAGGAAAGGTAATGGCTTCATGCTTTGTGATGCAAAAGTCATTGTGTTTACTGATTATCTTCAAAAGGGTCACGCTGTCAATGCAGAGTACTGTGTCAATTTGTTGAGAGTTACGAAATGTTGTCAAAACTAAATACCGAGGAAAACTGACTAAAGGGGTTTTGTTTCATCAGGACAATGTTCCAGCTCACAAGTCGGTGGTTTCAATGGCTGTTGTGCGTAACTGTGGCTTCGAACTGGTTGATCAGCCTCGCTCTTCTCTTGATTTTGTTCCATCTGACTATCATCTTTTCTCCGAAAAACGCATGGGTAGAAACAAGTACTGCAATGATGATTACATCATATTTGGTGTTGATGACATTTTTGCCCAACAGAATGAAAAATTGTTGACTAATGGGATCCAAATACTGCAACACCGATGAAAAAAAATGGATGGACCTCTATGGGGATTATTTTGAAAAATAAGCCTCATCTTGACACGTTATATGTTGGTCAACCTATGAACTTTTCAGCCGACCCTCGTATTTCACCATTTTTCGTAGTTGTATATGGAGCACATCCTAGTTCTTTTGTCAGTTCCTGGTAGATTTAAATCTCATCCCCTCGTGATATTAGCATCTCCTATACATTGTTATGGCTACACAAGTTGTTGTCTTTACAACAGCGCTAGTTGGTGAAGTATGTAGTTATCGAAACGTTTATATATCCTCTGAAGTAACTTGGGATATTTTTTAAAACTGGGGCCACATTTTTCATTAACGAAACACTTTGAAACTTGGAACACTGGTAGAATGTGTCATATAAAACATCTTTTTCTCTTAGTCTTCTTTAAAAAAAAAGAAATCCCTAAGTTATTCCATGTTAAAGTTGTCGTATTTCTGTAATTTCAACCAATCACTGACGTCCATTCAGCTGATATACATTAAGTGCCGACTACATAAACAAATGATTCTGAAACAATTCTATCGGTGATAGAGTTAGGGTTAGGGTTAGGGTAAAACAGCAAATTTAAAAAGAAAAAAGCAAAACGAAGCTATGGAAATTAAATACGCTTTACACCGCTTAATCAGCCAAAGGAGTAAATGTAAACAACTGAATACTTGTCAGTGATTGGTTGAAATTATCGAAATAAGACAATTTTTTACATGAAATAAATCCGAATACAAAAATATTTTTCTGTTCTATAACACAAAATAGATAAGTATACGAAGTTTGAAAGTCTTTCGGTACCAAAAACACTACGTAAAACATTAATGAAAAATGTGGCCCCCGTTTAAAAAAAGATCCGTAACTTGTAGTAAGTATTGAATTTATCCCGTTTATTAAATTTATAAACATACCAATGAATTAAACGCTGAGTCATTGTGAACGCTCAACGATTAAGTATCAGCATAACATGAATCAAAAGTGTACTACTTCGGGTTTCTTTGGTCTATCTACTACATAGCACCTGGAATGTATTTAAACATCCCCATATATATTCTATCAGTAGAGCTATTTGCAGCTAGTTACACCACGCCCTCTTTTCATGTCATATCAAAATACACAGATTTACTAAGTAATACGGAAAGGGGCATAACTGTAATAATTTTTCATTATTTTTACAGTGATGTCAACCGAAACATCAAATTATATACATAAGATTAAAATTTCAGTAAAATTACCCACTTACATGTTATAATTTGTGCATTAGTTTCATTTTTGCACACTGTCAGTAATACCTCTCTCTCTAAGTATACGCATATAGACACGCATACGCATCTCTCCCCCACTCACTCTCTCACCTTCCCTCTCCCTCTTTCTACCTCTCTTTTTCTTTCTCTTTCTCCTCTCTCTCCCTTTTCCCTCTCTTTCTCTTCATATATATATGGGATATATATATATACATATCCCATTAATGGGATGCTTCTCATATTTACAACGCTAGAATACATATGTCCACACAAATAACACATTCACAAGAACACGCTGAAAGAGACACTTACATGTATGTAATTATCATGTACATACATATCAAAACATACATACACACACACACACACACACACACACACACACACACACACACACA
>NC_068984.1:90005571-90016003 GCF_001194135.2 Octopus bimaculoides | reverse complement strand
TATATACATTCATATACATGTATAACGTGTAAGTATATCTATTTGCATATGATTCTCTGTTTTCAATTAGCATCGTTTGAATAAAATAGTGTCATGGTTTATGCATGTTTGTTTGCAGTGCGACAAAAAGAAATCGATAATTACGATGCTCTACCATAATCGCAGCTGGTTACATACATACATACATACATACATACATACATACATACATACATACATACACACATACATACATACACACAAACATACATAAACTAATATATTTATATATATTAATAATATATGACTTAGAATTTCGTGGCCGCGGAAAACGGACCCGTGTCTTTAGATATCCCACGACCAGTAAAGGGTTTGAGACAAATTAAAGATGCCTTCTAGCTATGCGCACTATTGATGAACTCTATGCCAGTGGTAGCTGATTACCATATATAGCACGTAAGGCCCGATTGCTCCACATACAAGGGCATGATATTATTTCCTGCGGTCTGCATAGACTACAACTCAGCCCACATTGATCATCCAGCCTCGATTTTAACCTAATACCATCAAATCTACTTATTTCCACGTGAAGACTGCTGCCGCTAATATGTTAATACCTGACTGAACGACAAGCGAGTCACTAACCCGCGACAACACTCCACCCTACCACGTATCGTATCAAATACGATGAAATGATGTCGCTGATACACTATATCACAGTTGCCAAACTGACGACAGCTTGCTGCCAAACTGACGTTAGCTTTCTTCCAGCATCCTGTCAGAGCACGTGGGCCTAAATAAACAGAAAAGTACTGGTGTCGTTTCCACAACATTAATACCACGTAAACTGAGCTGTCCGATGACATAGGGCTGTCGTACGCGACTACGAAACTTTAAGCTATATGGCACTGAATCAAATTGTTATTTTAAAAATATATATGTAACTCCTACCAAATGTGATGAGTGTCACCTTGTTACTTTTGTTCATTCACATGCGCGCGCATGTGTACTATATATTGTTGGATCTGGGGCCAAAGTTAAATGCAGAGTGGTGACCGCATACTGGACACACAATGAAGCACTCTACGTTGTTAGTTCTAGCCTTCATTGCCGAGCGTTTTTCAACTTGGTTGACTCGTCTTTCATTTTCGTAGGCTTCTCTTCCCTTGTGAACTGCTTGCCTCCATTCACATCTGTTCATGGCCATGATTTCACATTTTTCTTAATCAATATCACATTTCTGGAAGGACTTTTTCTGGGTATCTCTATAGTGATGATTTGACCGTCCTCTTGGTCGATGGTCGTTCACTTGGTCAGTTCATCGTCAGATTCATGAGGAAGATGGGTATTCAACCTGTTTAGAATGACTTTAGCAACGAAATTGCTACCAATGGTTAAGAAGAGAGATCCCATGTCACAACTGGATTTGTCATCTTTGCCTTAGTACAAGTGTCCTATTCTGGTATCTTTCAGATCTTGCAGTTACCCATCCATCCTCCCAGCACATAGAAAGAGATCTCAGCGAATTTTTGTATCAGTGATGGACCACCTATTTTGAAAACTTCATGCGGAATGCCATCGAGGCCTAGTGATTTGCCACGTCGTAACTTTTCAATTGCTCCTGCTACCTCATCCTCCGTTGGTGGGTCGTCAAGTTCCGTACGTAGGGGTCTTACAGAGATCTGTTCAATGATTCTAAGGTCAATCGATGAAGGCTTAATAAGGAGCTACTCGAAGTGCTCTGACCATCTCATATTTATTGCCTTGTTATCAGTGAGGAGCTCACCCTCTCATTTCCGGATAAGGGCTGCACTTTTTAGCGGTGGCCCGTACAGCTTCAAGCTGGAGTAGAAGAGTTTGGCTTTCTTTTTCCATCGTTCATTGCTCATGGAATGCAAGCGCTTCTGAACTACTCCTCTAAGTTGTTGGAACTTGCCCCTCTTTGAGTCAGACTGTTTCACTGCAAGCCAGTTCTTGTGTGTGCAGTATACTTCTCAGCAAGAAGATTTCAAACTTCAAAATCATTGTCATCAAACCAGTCCAGGTGATATCTTTTGAGGACATCTATTGTCACTTTGGTGACGGTGTAAGCTTCATTTCTTGATTTGTCCCAGTTCCCCGCCTCTCACTCTCTCTCCCCATTGTTCAAAGCAACTTGCTCTAGACACTTTAAGAGTTCGTTCTTCAAAGCAATTGATATTCCAGGGTTTTTAATTTGCCGAACATCCAGTATTTTATGGGCTTTTTCCCCCCTGGGCCTGTTATTTTCATCACACCTGGAGGTTCACCTTTGATGTGAGGAGAATATCGTCTGTTGAGCATTCGGCACCTCTGATTGGTCTGGTGATGTGAAAGTTGCACAGATCATGTTCCCTGCAAATGATGAAATCTATTTGATGTCAATACTTCGATTTTAGGTGCATCCAAGTTGCTTTGTAGGCTTCTTTCAGTTGGAAGAAAGTATTTGTGATTGAGACGCTGTGCTGGGAGCATAGTGAAATCAGAAGCCTGCTAATTAAATTCTCATAATGATACCATACTGACCGATGATACCAGCCCCTAGTATCTATATCTGAGCTGGTTCTCGCATTGAAATATCCCAGGATGTTCAACTTATCATCTGAAGGTACGCATCTTACAATTTTGTGAAGCTGTTGACAGAAAGCGTCTTTGGTTTCATCCTTGTTTGTCATGCTGAGGACGTAGACACTTACCAATGTAGGGTATGCAGTATAGACACTTACCAATGAAGTGTATGGCAAGCCTCATAGCCATGACTCTGTCATTGATGCCCTGGGGTTGTGACTTGAGTTGAGAAACCTGCCTTCCTTTCGGCTTTGTAACCTGACAAGTAACTAATACATCCTGATCCGACCTCACTTAATTGGCTTTTGTCTTGAAATATTGTCTTGCTGAGAGAGGGCAGAATTGTCAACTCTGTATGTCTGGAGCTCTCGTGTTACCAGTGCGGTCCTTCTTTCTGGTGGGTTGGCCACTTTTTGATCTAGGAGAGTTCATAAATTCCATGTAGCGATAATCATGGCGGCCCGTTTTTGTTGGCAAAAACCTGTCCGAGCCCAGAGATTCTTAACACCCTTTGCTCATTTCCTGGTCTGCCCGTTTCTTTGAGCAGTGGCTCCAGAGCCATTGGGGACTGAGGGCCATAGTTTCCTTGTTTCTGTCATGTTTGTGAGGGGTGTTGGTTTTAGCTGCCATTCACATATTTAAGTTGCTGTTGTTTGCGCATAGCCTTCGCAGCTCTCTCCACCTGCCACCGCGCTTTCAGAGTAAACTGAGGTAAGGCAGCTATTCTCATGAGAGATTCAGAGGACTGAACGGTAGGTAGCAGGTCGCAGCATAAAGCCAAACCACGAGCAGTGTTCTGTGACTCTACGCAGTATATGTCTGTATACTCTCCACACAGTATATGGCTGCGGGATTTTGATGTCCGGGTTTACTCCCATTACCTTTCCTCACACAAGGGTAGTCCACACCTTAACAGAGACTTATCTCTACTCAGCATCTGATTTTCTGACTGGGTTTCCTCCCATAGATATATGGTCGTTGATGGCTCTCATGAAACGACAGCCTTTGATGACTCCTGATTTTCATCCATTAGGGTGTCTAGCCACCCACATCACCAGTTCCGGTTCGGGACTGGTGTGAGTTCCAGTTTAATCACCGGCGACTCGATCCTGAAGTTAATAGTATTGGGTTACAGGTTACCAGAAGCAGATCCTAAGACCTGACTTATCTGTTGCAGAAGATATGGTTTATTTAGAATTGAATGTTTGTTTCGCACTTCGAGTTTCACGCTGTCGCGATATTCAAGCAAGTGCTGTAACAACACTGTATTGGTGGTGTATTTATATCTCTCCAGGTTTAGTGATTGTGTTTTTTCATCGCTTTGCATTTCTTATTTATTGATTAGATACGATTTTCCAGTTTAGGCTATTTTTGTGTAAAGTCTGGTGCTTATATTTTTTGTACTTGTAGGTGGAAGAGCATATTATAAATTTATTTAGAATTTGTGGGTGAGCTGGTTGTGGGATATGTGTTTTGAGTGTGTTCGTTTGGTGCGGTAAATGTTTTAAAAATATTTTCGAATGGAATTTGCTGTATATCAACTATGAGCAGCTAAATCCCTAATGAATGGTGCATTCATGACCACATAATTTCATAATCATTTACAACTTGATGCAAAAAACGGGTACGTCGAATATTTTCCAGCAGGTGTTTGTTTATTTTTCACTTTTATACCCTCTATATATTTGAGTGTGTAACTTGATATGTGTGCATGTGTTTATATAGATACATATTATAGCGTGCGTGTATAAATGTGTGTGCATTTATGTGTATATATATGTGTGTGTGCATGTATGTGTGTGCGGGTATGTGCGTGCGTGTGTGTGCGTGTATGTGTGTGTATGTATATTTTATTGTGCCTCGGGCGAGTCATTCTCTTTTAGTGTCTTATTATTTAACACACCCACACCGGTTTGATTTTCACTCATTTACTTATTTGTTTTGAGCGAGTGTGTTCTGCAGCCTCTGGCTGACCAAAGCCTTGTAGGTCGATTTGGTAGACGGAATCTGAAAGAAGTCTATCGTATCTATATATATAAGTGTCAATTTCTGTTAGTCTGTATGTCTGTCCGTCTGACAGGATTTGGAAGCATTTTTCTGCATGATAGCTGCCTATCACGAAATGAAAGGAAAATCATTAGGAGGAGGAATTTTTATTAAACAAAGCAAAGCATTACAACGACCAAAGTTGTAAGAACTTCTGAAGTTTTAATAAATAAAGTCACGTGAAACAGTCGAACAGACATATAAATAATCTAAAAAAGAAAAATATCCTCAACGAAATCTTTTGGCGAAAGATTGCACGAATCTGTCCTGATTAAGCGGCATATCTCTCGGGGAAAGTATGCTCTGATATGTAATAAATAAAAATTTGTATATGACATTCTATTGCAAAAATTGCCTGGCAACGACAGGCTATTCAGCTAGAATATATATATATGTGTGCGTGTGTGTGTGCGTGCGTGTGTGTGCGTGCGTGTTTGTTTGTTTGCGTGTGTGTGCGTGTCTTTGTAGCTATGTTTGTTCCTACAGCATCGCTTGTCAACCGATGTTGGTGTGTTCACGTTCCTGTAAATCAGCGGGCCGGCAAAAAAGACCGATAAAATAAGTACTAAGCTTATAAAGAATAAGTCTTAGGGTCGATTTCTTCGACTAAAAAGACCCTTTATGGTTGTGCTCCAGCATAACCGCAGTCAAATGACTGAAAGTGCCTGAATAAAATCCTGTAGTTTCATCGAAGCCTAGGATATGAAGCTAATGTCTGCGTGCGTATGTGTGCACTTTGCCACACACACACAGGTGTGAGTATGTGTGTGTGTGTGTGTGTGTGTGTGTGTGTGTGTGTGTGTGTGTGTGTGTGTGTGAATATCTATAAAATATATTAGCCCAATATCACTTACTCTATTACAACATCATGTCAATATTATCAATAAATTTACGCAGCATGCTGGCAGAATCGTTAGGATGCCGGGCGCAATGCCTAGCGGCATTTTGTCCGTTCTGGGTTCAAATGCAGCCACGGTCTATATTGTCTTTAATCTTTTCGGGGTCGATACGAGTTGAGCACTGGGGTCGATGTAATCGTCTTAGCTCCTTTCCTCTAAATTGCTTGGCTGTGTGCCAAAACTTGAAACCAATATTATCAACAAATTTAAGGCGGTGAACTGGCAGATGCTAGGCAAAATGCTTAACCGCATTTAGTCCGTCTTTACGTCCTGAGTTCAAATTCCATTGAAGTCGATTTTACCTTTCGATAAAGTAAGTAGCAGTTGAAGACTGGGATCAATGTTATAGATTAGTCCCTTCCTCCGATAATGCTGGTCGTGTGCAAAAATTTGAAACCAATACTGTCAATAAATTTATTCGATCAGTTATTCTGCTTTTCTTCAAATATCAACTTTAATTGATTCTTATAACAACCATGCGCTGATATTTACTCGCAGGCACATAGACATTATATCAATAGCAATTAGATTATTCACCACAATAATTTTAAAAGATATTTTTATTGGAAAAAAAATGGTACTAAAATACTAGAATAACTTAAAAATCGGGTGGAAATTGTCCTATGTAGATATTTGTTTGTAACCGAAAGCCTCAAGTAATTTCTTTTGCAGTTAAAGCTTTCGACCAGATGATTAAGAACAATTTATGTATAGCGGATAGATTTTAATCCCAGTAAAAAACGAGAAGTATGAATGTATAAAAGTCTGAGTGAACATGCAACGAAAGCTGAATATATAAGGAAATATATGTCCCTGTATATAGTATGTAAAAGTATTTTCCGTGATAAGAAAAGCTTGAATGGATTTGATTTCATTTAACTTCAGAAATACTTTATTTTCTTTTAAATCAATGAAATTTCATTCTTTGATCACTTAGTAGCAGTATATTTCTGATATTTAATCTTATTAAAATAGAAAAGTTAAGAACTTTTTAAAATCATCTGTAGAAAATATTTCTCCAGAAACAGAATATAGCGTGCAGGAATGTTGTCATTGATTGGTTATCAGATATCGGGGAATAAGTGCACGAAAGATGACAAATTTATCTCATTTCGTAATATTTCGCAATCTACAGGTTATGAGATGGCTATAAATATTGAAAGTGAAACCTAATAAAACGTTTTCTATTCTAAATCTTTGAGAAAATCCTCTCTATCACACACACACACACACACACGCACACACACACACACACACACACACACACACACACACACACACACACACACACACACACACACACACACACACACACATGCACATACGCACGCACACACACGCACAGATATATTACATATATAGTCTACCACAGATACATGCTTTATCTATCTATCTATCTATCTACTTACCTATCTCAAAAATATCTCAAAAAGAATTACTTATTATTACCAAAAGCTATCGAAAGCTTTCTAAAACGCATGGCATTGGAATTGTTTATTGTAACGGCTTCTCCAATATCTGTGCAATTTAGATGCAAAGTTTCAATCAAAGCATCAAAACAATTTTCATGTTGTAGCAGTTATCTTACAGAATAACTGGAGGCATCACCATTGCGTATGAAAACGAAACCTTTAACTGTCTATGTGCAACAAATATTTCTAGGACTTGTCTTTATTCATAAGCAGGAGATTTGAAGTATATCAAAATTTGCGAGATTCTATGAAAATAAGATATTATCATCTCTTAATTTTCTATTTATATTTGTAATTTCTGTGTCAAATTAATGGTTACATCTCTCAGTGGTAATTCATTCATGTTTTCTTTCCATTATCAGATAATGTTTCATTTGATATTAATCAATCGATTAGTGTCCATATTTCATTTGTTCAACCAGCATCCATAATTGGAAGCGTTATTTTTCATTGTAAAATTGTCATGCAAACTGATTGCATGTTTAAGACAAGTAAACATTTTAAGATATTGTTTTCTGTTCAAATATTCACTGGCATTTTTGGGCCCGTAGATGTCATTGCAAACAGAACGCCTACCACATCGAGTTCATTATGGGGATCTTTAAACTCTTCTATTTTGAAATTAATAAGGGAGAATAAGTTTTGTAACCTCATCAGCGTTATGAGGTTCTGGGTTCAGAAGTTAAGAGTTTGTATCCGTTCTGTTTTGATTATTACAATTTATCTTGCTACTGGATTGTGAAGTTTTCGGTTTAAAATCTTTTACACCTTAGAAGTTGTATTTGTATGACAATGACTTTTTTGCTGTAGGATTTTCTTAGTGATCAAGTTGTAGATGAACGAAAGAAGTGCTGAAGAAAGCAAACAAGATTTGATATAAAATTGTGTACTTTATTTGGGTATCGTGACTCCTGCACGATGCTATCGCATCATTTCTACCAACATTTCAGTTCCAGTCATGTTGATTTTAAATAAAAATGTCTATACTGTTGTAAATTTTTATATCTTGTATTTCCTCGTTGAGCTTTTACATTTGGACTCAGATCCCTAGCCAGATATCCAGTCAACAAAGTGCCAAAAAGAAAAGCGACAACGATAAGGTGTATAACTAATTGAAAACGTAGCCGTAAATAGTAAACTTTACTAAGAAAGTTGAAATTTAGATTTGAAAAATGCAGGATAAGAAAAGAGGGTTAAGAGAATTTCAACACACACACACACACACACACACACACACACACACACACACACACACACACACACAAATAAATAAATGCTCAGCAATCAATGAAGTAGTCATTGACAACATACACAAATGAAAGAAGCGGTTACGAAGAATCATTATAGACGCAGTAGTTCAAGCTTTGAAATAAAGTTAACTGTAGAAGCAAAAGTAATAGGCATGAATCTTTTTACATAAAAGGAATAGTCTTTTCTCCTTTATTTGTTTCAGTAATTGAAGTGCAGGCACTTTCAGAAAATTAACATTTCAGTATTGTTGAATTTATTAGTATTTCTGTATCACTATATGTTTATACTGGTTGGTATGTTTACAGCTGAGTTCTGTGAAGGAAACTATTTTCAGTTTGCTTGTCAAAGTTACCCTTGTGTCTTCAGATTATAATTATTCTTAACAATTTACAAACACGCAAAAGCATATACAAATGTTGTTTGTCTTTCATTGTAATATTTGTATCTTTCATCAACATGTTAAAGACATTAATGATATATTAAAGAGATTCTATTTACGTAACACCTACAAACCGAAATTAAATTGTCATGACAATATATACGTAGTCTGATCAATGAGTATCCGAACTGTTGCTTTAGTAACAAAGCTAAAGCACGCAGAGTAAAGCCACTTGGCACAGATTGACATTGAACTGTGATGTGCATCTGCACTTAGTTTTAACGTTCTAGCTCACTTCCGTTGTTTACAGCAGTCCTTGGAAGGAAGGTGTGTAGCGTGTGATCGTCGCATTAACCATAACAGAAAGTTGAACAGAGAATCTGCATCAAATTTTGGCAAAAGCTAGGGGATACCTGCTCAGAGGCCTACGCAAAGTTTTCAAAAAGTTTTCATCTTTCTCGACACAATCAGGGAGAACTTGTGCAACTGAACCCGAGCGTCTTTTCAGTCAGCTGAAAGCAGTCTTGACACAAACTTGGCAGGCACGTGTCTCATACTCAAATCTTCAGTGATAATTGGCTCAACTGAACCGTAACTAATCATTACATCCTCTGATAACTCATGGATGGAAAGGCGGTGAGCTGGCAGAAACGTTGGCACGCCGGGCGAAATGCTTAGCGGTATTTCGTCTCTGGGAGTTGGAAGTGTTGGTATTGTTACCTAAGTGCGTTGATATAGTAAGTGTAGTTTCTGTTGACTGTTTCCGTGTTGTTGCCTGTTGTATTTGCTGTACCTGTTTAAATTTGTATAATAGTTTTTGTTCAAAAACTATTGTGTGTTTTTCCCTGTAGGAGGAAACATTGATTGCTGGCAAGATGCCAAAAAGTTTGATTTAGAGGCCAAAAGAGTTGAAAAAATATTATTGAAAGATGTTTCAGATTCATCAGAAAATGAATTGCTATTATTGTCGAGGACTCCCGTTGCAAGGAGGAACATCGAGGTGAAAAGCCTTCAAACGGAGGAAGGCAAACAGAAAAGAAGTTTTGCGTCTGCAGCTGGAGATAGAACTCGCCAACTGTCGACGAATAAAAGTGATTTGTTAATGTACAAGAACATGATAACAATTCAAGACGACGTTGTCAAGGTTCAACCACCAGAAGAGTTTTTACTGACAGAGAGGAAAAAAACTATTATATTCAAGACGTACTGGAAAAAGAAAGAAAAATAGAGCGAGTAAGCGAGGAATAGGTAGAGAAAGGTTTAAAGCCCATCTGGCAGGATATCACATATCTAGCCAGAGGGAAAAAGTTCGGTACCATCGAGGTACACCTAAAAAATATTGAAACGGCACAGTTGCACTCGGTGAAATCATTGGAAACAGAAGACGTAATTTTAATACCAATATACATGAGTATGAGGACAGCCAAAATACGAATACCAAAAGTCCCACCTCAAGTCGACCCTATGTGGTTGATGGCGGCAGTCCTATCAGAAAGAGTAGATGAGATAAAACTACTTCAGGCTACCGTCTCTGAGAAAGCAAATTGGACCGGCCACACGGTCCACCTCATTATTCAAACAAAACAAGCTGTATTAGAACAGCTTCCAGAAAAAATAGAAGTTGGGGAGTAGTTCCTCAACGTTTTTGTCGTGGGGCGTAAACCCCGATGTTTTCTGTGTGGTCAGCTAGGCCATATAAAAAAATACTGTAAGGAAGGCGAGGAGGAATCTGAAGATGAAGAGGAAGAAAAAAGAAAAAGAAACAGAAAAGAAAGTTACTAGCAAAAGAAAAATAGAAAATATAAACCAACCAAAACAAA
>NC_068984.1:90001923-90005107 GCF_001194135.2 Octopus bimaculoides | reverse complement strand
TGTAATTGGATGTGATTGTTGTAACGGTAAAGGAGCCAAGAGATCTGCTCCCCCTCCTGAACGATTATGAGAAATATGTTTATCCGAGTCGGGTGGGAGGTGGGGCGAGGTGTTGGTCCTACTAAAAAGAAACCGGGTAGCCGAGAAAAAGTTGGCTTTTTCTGACCCAGAAGGCAGGTTGGTCGTTCTTGACCTGACATTCAGTTGTAGTAAGATAATCAGGCT
Organism: Octopus bimaculoides; assembly: GCF_001194135.2. Classification (NCBI taxonomy): domain Eukaryota; kingdom Metazoa; phylum Mollusca; class Cephalopoda; order Octopoda; family Octopodidae; genus Octopus; species Octopus bimaculoides. Next base: position 90,004,882 of record NC_068984.1, on the reverse strand, counting down.
AGTCGCTATTTATGCACCCAAAATTATGGGCCCGCAAAGTGAATATTTTCGTGACTTGGGCAAGTTCCTGGCCACGTCGCATTCATTTGTATTGTTAGGAGACTTTAACACAATATGTGACGCACACACAGATTGTGTTGGCTCGAACATGAACTGAAAATGTAACCCAGTCTTACGGAATCTGTTAAGTCACTTTCAGCTAGCAGATCCATATAGGCTGGAACACCTGAACACTCCTCAGTGGACGTGGTCAAATAGTGACGGGTCTTCCAGAACATATCTAGATAGGATTTTAATTAGAGAAACAGATAAGTCCATAGCTAAGTGTCCACATTTTTTTTCTCGTCGGCTACAGTGACCACAAGATGGTTACCTGTAAACTGACGGTAGATAAGTTGCATAGTCAGGGATCTGGCTACTGGAAACTCAATACCTCCCTTTTGGCGATTGAGGAGTACAGAAAGCGGACCGAGATGTTAATACAGAGGGCATTAATAGGTACCATCATTAATAACAAATGGTGGTACGCCCTAAAAAGAGCCATCAAATATGAGTCTATTAGGTTTAGCATAAGTTTAGCTAAGAAGGGACGTAGAGTAGGAGATGGTATAGCTAAGGAACTAGAAGAAGCCTGGAGGACTGGTAATGCGAACCAAGCGAGGGTGAAAAGACTGGAGTTAAACTAGCATCTTGAAGGCCAACCCATAGGAAGTATTGCCAGAGCTAAGTTACGTGCGATGAGAAGTGAAAGAATCAAGGCCGCTGGATGGGCCCGAGTGGTGGAAGCTCGACAAGGAAATAGTTCCACTATTCGGTCTTTGACGAATCAAAATAGTGTCTTGGTAAACGAACCCGAGAAAATGTGTGAGGCCTTTCGGGAGTACTTCGCCCAGCTGTTCGGGAGTGACGACGGTCACAGGGGTGGGAGAGCCCTCGAGGACTTTCTTGCCGGGCTGCCGTGTCTCTCGGGGTCGGATGCGGAGTCTTGCGAAGGGCAAATCACACCTATGGAGGAGATGGAGGCTTTGGACGACTGTAAAGTGGGTAAGTCGCCGGGACTTGATGGTCTTCCGTACGAGCTGTATAAATGTATGCCAGACTTGTTCGGGCATCTACTGGTTGACGTTTACGCGAACTGGCAACAGAATGGGTTTATTCCCAGATTTGTGCGCCGGGGAGTAGTGACGTTGGTCAGAAAGGACCCGGACAAGGGGGACGTTATAGAGAAGTTCAGGCCAATCACTCTGTTAAACGCAGAAGTGAAGATTTTGGCCAAGGTCTTAGCGAAAATGTTGGCGCGTGTCTCGAATGGTATAGTCGGGGAGGCACAGACATGTGCCATCCCAGGCATAACCATTCAGGATACCCTCCATCTTATTCGCTATACCATAGAGAAAATTGGTAATAAATCTGGCAAAGTGGGGGAGCATTGGTACATTTGGACCAGTCTAAAGCTTTTGATAGGGTTGACCATCGATACTTGGCGACTGTGCTTGCGCGGTTCGGCCTAGGCCTTGGCTTCCTCATGTGGTTTATCGCTTTGTACCACATTAACTCGATATATCGGGTGAACGGTTTCCTTTCGAAGCCGTTCTGCATCAGACGCTCAGTTCGTCAAGGATGTCCGTACTCACCACTTTTGTATGTGGTAGCTCTCGATCCGCTACTGCGAAGGTTGAGTGGCATCTCGAGAGAACCAGGTCTAGAGGAGTTTGTTACGACTTACGCGGATGATATCACTATCAGCGTAACCTCAGTAGCACGCTTACGTGAAGTGGGTAAGACTATTGAGGCTTACGAGGAGGTGGCAAAAACAAAGATTAACCGGGAAAAGTCGGTCGGCTTGCAGCTCGGCACCTGGGTTGGAAAGTCGATGCCTTCAGACAGCGTTGTTGGGCGCTGGACGGAGGGACCGGTTAAAATGCTGGGAGTTTGGTTTGGACCAGGCCTCCAGATAGAGAAGAACTGGATGGAGGTATTGAGCAGGGTGGCTGCAGTAGTCAAGACATGGTCTTGGCGGTGGCTATCCCTGAAAGGGAGGGCGGAGGTGGACAATGTGTTTATTGCATCGGTCATTACCTACCGCCTGACGGTTGTGCCCTGTCCGGATTCGTGGTTGATCAGGTTGGAGAGATAGCTCTTTGGCTTTTTGTGGAAGGGCAGGTCGCCACTTGTGAAACGCTCTGTTTGCTGTCAAAAGCCTTTAAAGGGAGGTTTAGGGATGCATTGGTTAATGATGCGCAGGCATGTGTTGAGGTTGAGACACCTCTGGATTCTCCTGGATAGTGAACGGGTGTGGTCTCTGATGGCCAGACAAATGTGCCCCAGTTCAAAAGTTTTTGCGAACAGGAATCCTGGTGTTCCCGTAGACTGAGGTCGATTGAATGGCATAAAGAGTGCTTTAAGGTCCTCTTGCTATTCCGGCGCTCGGGCAAAGTCAGCGGTGGGGGTTCCACACGGATTTTATATAGTGGGTTGGTAGAGTCTGAATGCGACGATGGCTTGGGGGCGACTCTAGGTCTTGGGTTTATTCAACTGGACAGCCTGTTTCACCGTACATTCGGGTTGAGAACGTTGGACAACTTCCAAAAGTCCTTAACCTGGTAATGCTACAGAAGTGCCTTGCCCGTTTGGGATAAGCTCGCAAGACACGGTAAGCGACAGTCGCTGACCTGTCCAAGATGCGGGGTGGGGGAAATCGTTCCTCACGCTATTGTCCAGTGTCAGGAGATATCTGAAATGTAGGCTTATGCTGAACACCTGTTGTCCGGCGAAGGAAGAGTACAGCTGTCGAGTGAGTCAATTATAAAAATTGACCCACCGGGAGTTTTAACAAACGAAGATAAGAATTGTTTTCTCACGGTTATAGCAAAGCGAAAGAGGCAGTATGGAAGACTAGAGTAAAAGGAATTAAGACAGGCAACTTTATCTCTGGCCACAATTTACGATCATTTTTTTA
>NC_068984.1:89999839-90001723 GCF_001194135.2 Octopus bimaculoides | reverse complement strand
CATGATGCACGAGTGTTGTGCGGCAAGGAACCGTGTGAATAGACGAGAAAAAAAGAACAAAAAAGATACCAGCGATAGATCGGGGCTTGTGGGGTCGGAGCGTGGCCTGATCATCGCTTCATTTGTATTGTCCCTGTATTGCTAATTTCATTCGATTTTTTATATATTTTATTTAATTTTTAAAAGTCACATTTTATATAAAATCATTCCGATTCACTGATCCCATCAGTTGTTCTGTCCATTTCTGTGTTTAGCCCCCAGTGGGCAATAAAGAAATTGGTATTTCGTCTGTCTTTATATTCTGAGTTCAAATCCCGCCGAGGTCGACTTTACCTTTCATCCTTTCGGGATCGATAAATTAAGTACTGGGGTTGATCGAATCGACTGGCCTCCTCTCCAAAAATTTCGGGCCTTGTGCCTAGAGTAGCAAAGGATAACTGATGGATGGTAATTCGACGATTCCCCCTCACAGTTGCACGCACATCTGCGATGTTTTTCTCAGTTCTGCTGATTGCGGGTCTCCGAGAACGTTCGTTAATATCGACATTTTTTCGGCCATCTTGCAAACGTCTGAATCACTCGTACACTTGTGTGCAGCTCATACGCTCCTCTCCGTACACTTTCTGCAACTTTGCGTTGACCTCTGAGCAGGTATCGCCATGACAACTTTCTCTGTCAATCATTAAGGTCGCCTTTATTTGTTGTTGTTGTTGTTATTAGTATTCGTACTATTATTGTGATCTTTTGTATTTGTTTTTGTGTCACTGCAACAATATATTTTCTTATGAACTGATTGCTGGAGAATAATACGCATGGTATATTTGAGGAGACTCGAAGAAATCCGACAGTGCTTAATCACATTCCACCTGAGGATTGACCAAACACACAACTGTCACTGAATCATATTTACGTATATAGTTATTCTAAAGAATAATATTATATAATGATATATAAATGTTACATAATGATATATAGATGTGAACTCTTCAACTTTAAACTGGTGTCCAGTGCAGAAACAAATGTTTTGATTTGCTATTAAAGCTTGCTTTTTCCATCTTAGTGTTAAATAATTCTTATATTAATCTAATACAATATATATGATGTTGGTAGGGTAATACTCAAGCGGTGCCCTCTTAAAGCACACCTGCTCATTCCATTATTACAACAAACCTGCATGTAAGTAGTATCGTTATTGTATTGATGTCAGGTACATATCAGAGTTGAACATTCTGGGAATATTGTTTTCACAGTTATTATGTAACAAGTTGAACATGTTAGATAAATATGTAAGGAATTTCCCATTAGAAATTCTTCAGACAGAGTATCAAACAATGCAAAACTTCCATGCGTGTTCATATCTTTGTGCGTCTGCGAATCGGACTTTTGCATGTGTGTGTCTTTCTAAATTTGCGGGTGCCTCAGAGTGCGAGCACGTGCACACACACATACATACATACACAAACACACACACACACACACACATACATATTCATGTGTTTGTTCGTGTTCGTGTGCTTCTGTGTGTATGTGTGTTTGCATGTGTGTGTGAGTATTTATGTGTATACTTCTGTCTCCTTGTGTGTGCATATCTGAGTCTGTGTATGGGTTTTTGTAACTATGTACGTGCGTCTGTTATGTATGGATGTGTGTCTCCTTATGTATCTTTGTGTGAAGTGTGCGTGTGTATTAGGTCATGTGTTTCAGTCTTCATGTGCGAATGTCCATAATACCTATGTACCTATCCATTTGTATGTCTCTCTGTTCACATTCATATCTATTTATCTACATATATATGCATATACATATACGTATATACATGAAACCAATAGCTTCGAAATATGTTGTTCACAAGAACTCAGCTTTGTCACACATGAAAATCAACAT
>NC_068984.1:89996605-89998066 GCF_001194135.2 Octopus bimaculoides | reverse complement strand
GATTGATAACATACATACATACATACATACATACATACATACATACATTCTTCAGCTCTCGGTCATAGGTTGCCGTTGACTTCTTGTCGAATGATCATCTCTCGCAAGCTTGCACATATTCTCTCTATTGTTTCTCCTCAGTGGCTGGAATTACGAGCGCCAGGGATCTCTGCCATTCCTCGCTTCGCAATGCCTTCTCTTCCCAGGTATCTGGAGTAGATGCATGAATTCTTCATATGTGTCTTTAGCACATACCTGTATGTCATCTTTGGTCACCACGGCTCCTCCTGCTCTGGTGCAGTTCAGTGTAGCAAACTGCCTTTGGGAAGCTGCGGCCCTCCATCCGGCAAATATGTTCCATCCAACATACCTGCGATGAGGTAATTAGGGCTTCCAGAATAACTGCGCCAAAGCGGCGCAGGATCCCTACATCAAGAATGAGATCCAATCATCGGATATCAGATTATATATGCATGTGTGCATGAGTATGGGTACGTCTGTTTGCTTATATGTTTACTTATGTATGACAAATGCACCTTTTGCCTTCATCTAAACCCCAACCCTCTCTTCCTTCTCTTTACTTATATAAATCCATTATAAGAATCTATTCACCAAAACAAAAGACAGCTAAAAATGAATACTACCTTGACAATACAATGTCACCCTAAAATATATTGTTCATTTCTCCGATCGTAGGTCAAGTAGATCGATTGTATTCAGTCTTAGTAATTATCCGCTTTAGTTAATGTCAAAAAGTAAAAGTTGCCGACATTCTTACTTTTTTGCTGTTTGTTCTTTTACTTTTGTTCTTTTACTATTACATTCTTCTTCTTCTTCTTCTTCTTCTTCTTCTTCTTCTTCTTCTTCTTCTTTTTCTTCTTCCTCTTCTTCTTCTTCTTCTTCTTCCGGGGCCGTTTTAGGCTTTATTTATTCGATTCGTTTAGACATAAAGGATCGGCTGTGCCTATATACTGGAAAACTATTATCCCAGCACTCATGTTCTTGAAGTCTGCTCATGATAAAGGTCGGGACTGTGGTCGGTGGAAACATATTTCTGCTTAGACAATTATAGTCATATTTTGTACATAAAAAAGAAATGAAAAGAAGTTGCAACATTACTTGCAGGTTTCGTATGCTGCGTCTGCGGTAAACCTTATAGTTGTGCTAACCTTACATCACATCAGCACCACAACTATGACTATCCAAATGACGAGCTACATACAATGTGGTTAGGATTATATACTAACGGCCTGTCTACGGGGATTTTTGTAAAGATATCGAAGTCATTGAATTTAATCTGGTAGACTAATGTTATAACTTGGGCTATTTAAATTGATGCTAAATATTTATAGATCGCTTAGTGAGTATATGCCTGAATAAAGACACACACACACTAACGCAAAAACACACATATATACATATGTACATATATATACATACATATATATATATATATATATA
>NC_068984.1:89995097-89996068 GCF_001194135.2 Octopus bimaculoides | reverse complement strand
TCTCCCACCATCTGACAACCGATATTGGTGTGTTTACGTCCCCGTAACTTAGCGGTTCAGCAAAGGATACCGACAAAATAAGTACTAGGCTTACAAGGAATCCTGGGGCCAATTTGTTCGCCTAAAGGTGGTGCTCCAGCATTACCGCAGACAAATGACTGAAACAAATAAAAGAGTAAAAGAATATATATATATATAAGTTTATGTATATATTAATATTATCTCAGTTATTAAAACTTTCGATAATTTAAATACGTTAATAGTTACCAGAGGTAGCAAAATTACACTAAAAAACAAGATATCACAGCCGTTTTACAGGTAGAGATACCAAGTTAAAGTGATACATTTTGAGAAGATATGGATAATATAAAGGAAACAGAAAATGGAGATAATATTGATTTGCATCCATTATAATTTACTAATTATTTTCAAAAAGACTGCATTCCATCTGACAGCTGTTTCTGCTAATAATATTCTTTGGTATCACCATTAATATGCTAAAAATATGAATCATCGTTGGTAATAAAACCGATTTGAATTATGGATCATCATCAGAGTGAAAAATAGCAACATGACTTGATTCTCACCATATTCAACCTTACCTTCTTCTTTTCTTGTCTTTTCTTTCTTATTTATTTATCTATTTTCCACTCTGATGAAGCTCCATGATTCAAATCGATTTTATTACCAACTATGATGTATATTTTTAGCCTAATAATGGTGATATCAAATAACATTCGCAGCAGAAACAGCTGTAAGATGGGATGCAGTCTTTTTGTAAAGAATTAATAAATAATAATTGATGCAAATCAATTGTTGTTAATCAATATTATCTCCATTTTCTGTTTTCTTTAAATTTTGATTCCTGATAAACTCCTGTTTATCCTTGCCTTCACCTATAATTTATGAGCATAACATGTTTGCCCATGTTTAAAAATATAGGTAATATACCGGTAGTACAATCGATATCC
>NC_068984.1:89991295-89994976 GCF_001194135.2 Octopus bimaculoides | reverse complement strand
GGTTAATATATATATATATATATATATATATAAAATTATTTAAAATTATAATATAGGGTATCTAAGAGATACCACCACGCTGAAAAATAGCAGTCAAATCTTGACTCTAAACCACAATAAATGTTCATATAGCACAAAGAGCGAAGACGAAGACAAAATAAACTATTAAAAATAACTGGATAATTCCATATCCCGGATTTCTGGTTTTGCATAATAAATGCTTTGCCTTCATCGGTGGAATATACTCAGAAAAGCACATAAATACAAATATATATATAAACATACGGTATACTTACATATACGAACGTATACATACATATATATGCACGTATGCACACGACCAGTTTAAATTGCCCGCCTAAAAACTCCTCGTGCGATATGGTCAGAAATATCACCGCAGTAAATACACTAACAAAATAAATTTATATAAATAAGGATAAGATCGATATTTAAAATATTGATTTTATCAAGTGGCCAGCATGGGAATAAAAACCATCCAAGGTAACAATTATTTAAAATTATAATCTAAGAGATACCGCCACGCTGAAAAATAGCAGTCAAATATTTTTTTACTTATTTAAGCCATGCCCCTGCGGTCATATATATGCACAGTTTATATTTTTATTCATATTCATTTTCCTGGAAAAACATATTTATCATGCGTTGTCGAGAAACACGTAGCAAACGTAAGTATAGTATGTATGCAATAGTAAATCTTCTTTTCTTGGACTATAGGAATATATATGTTGTGTGTGTGTGAGTACACGTGTGTGTATGATAAGTATGCATGTATGTATGCATGTGTGTATGCATGAATTGTGTGTGTTAACCATGAACAGAGACCTAATTTTGAAATGAATTATATATTCTAAAGCTTTATTAGAGTAACCAGTGAAGAAGGTATAGTGCACTTTCTATCCAACCTCTTCATGAATATCAATTCTAGACATTACCAAAACATACATATTTAAAGGCAACTTTAAATCAGTTCGAATACTTTACTAGAATTTATTTGATCGAATTGGCTCGAAGGGAAGAAATCCGCGGCATTCATTGTCATAATCAGTAGGGATATAACTACATATTGCAATGAATTACTACTGTTTCTTCCAACCATTGCATAATTATTGTAACCCGAAGTAGCGTTTTGCTTCGGGATAGTGAGTTATTCATAAAATGGTCAAACAATATTCACAAGAATATTGTGTCTCCCAATCATACACAGTGCACCATCAGTAGCACATGAAACTAAATTTTCATATTCTATCAAAATACCGTACATATCCCATTAAAAGGGCTTTATTGTCAATAACTGTGCTTTCGTTAATCTGAATAGAAAATTTTGTTGTTTTCAATGTTTGAATTAGTGCGTCTTCGATATGACCTGAGATTTCATCAATATTCCTATGGATAGAATCATTACTCAAAGGTAGAGCTTTAAAGGATCTTGATTCATGACTTCTGATATTACTACTTCTACTGCAGGCACAATAATCTTTTCAGCTATCGTATGTGCACTTCATGTTTTTGCAATAACTTCTGCAATTTTGTAGGAAGCAATCAGTCCATCATCATTAATCTTTGTCTGTTTCTTAAATAATGATTTAATAGTACTCCGATTTTCAAAATTAGTTTTCAATCCCTCAAAATATTTGATAGACTTGCCGACTTTTTCGGAGTGTTTTCTTCTCAAGTGGTCAAAGAGTGGAGAGGGCTTCATAGATTCATGGGACAAAGATTGATGACACATAGTACAAAAGGGTTGCTTTAGGTCTGTAGAGTTCTTGATAAAACCATATTGTAAGTACTCATCGATATACTGTCGATACTTTTCACCGAGCCTGCCATAAAAAGTGGGTGAGAACGAATGCAAATTAATATACATTAAACTGACTATTATATCTGCATCCGATGGTTAAGAGATAGAACGTCAGATTCAGGCGAGCGCTGTGTATTCAATGAATCACACAGCCCGGCGGCCAGTGTCATAGTAACAAGGCTAAGAAACTTAGTGATGAATGAGTCATTATAAATCGACGAACTAAATTCTGGAAGATAACGCACTCATTGAGGTGAACAGTTACTACATTTGAATTAAGAAAAAGCGTTCGTTTTACGGCTTGACTGCAGTTATTGAGAAGAGACCTTGTTGTCATCATACACTGGATGCTTGTTTTGAGTACAGTCGCCGATCTAAGACTGCATTCATCAATCCCCAAAATTTGATTTTCGTTCCCGGTTGAGAACCACTGTTCTAAAACAATGTTAGTGTTAGGAAAACAAAAACAAAAAAAAAGAAAGAAGAAAGATAATTTTTTTTTTTAAATCCTCCGAATTAACTCTCATATTGGTTTTATATAGAGAGGTTAACTGCCGAAATTTGAGAAATAGAGTTACTGAACTTACAAAATTTTCTCGGCGTGGCTGTTGGGTAAAAAGTTTGATTCATAACCATATGGTCCCATGTTCAGTCCACTGCATGGCATCTTGGGCTCATGTCTTCTACAAGAGCTCTGGCCGATCAAAGCCTTGTGAATGGATTTGGTAGAAGGAGACAGAAAGAAGCCCATCGTATATGTATGTGCGTGTGCGTGCGCGCGTGCGCATGCGTACGAGTGTGCGTGTGTATCTGTTTGTACCCCATAACTTAGCGGTTCCGCCAAAAGGACAATACAATATGAAAAATTTAAGCAGTGGGGTCGATTTGTTCGACTAAACCTTTCAAGGAGATGCCCCAGCATGACTACGGTTAAATGACTGAAACACAAAAGATAAAAAAAAATCATTTCATTCAACTTCCAAAATGTCAATGGACTTCGAAAGTTGAAATAATTTATTCGTTCATATCGCCTCATTAAAATATTGGTTTCAAATGTTGATGCGAAGCGAAGAAGTTCGTGGGGAGGGGTTATGTGGATTACGTTGGCCCTATTGCTCAGCTGGTAGTTATTTTATTAACTCCCCAAAGGATGAAAGACAAAGCCGATCTCGGCGGAATTTGAGCTTTAAAGGTAAAGACAGATGAAATACTGCGAAACATATTGCCTGGCGTGCTAATGATTCTGCTAGCTCTCCACCTTGCCTCATTAAAACCTTAAGATAAATTCCGAAATCCAATGAAGTTAGTAACGGTCTGAAAGAAGAAAAAAATCCATTTAGTAAGATTAGTAACGCATATATGCAGATTGTAAATATGACGTTTCGTTGACTTGTTTCTTCGCCTGAAAAGGAAAACATTAGAGCAAAACCTGAACTGAAGAGACTGATTTGGTGGATCACCAAGAAGGATCGAAAATTTGGAAGATGGATACTCTCCGTTGCCCCTATCATACAACTACATAAATAGAAAGAATTGCTGTATCATGTTAATTCTTTGTTAGGAAGAAGCAGGGCTAAAATATATAGGTACAATATATGCATTCATACATATATATATGTGTATGTGGCTGCCTCTCTCTCTCTCTCTCTCTGTATGTTTGTGTGTGTGTATGCACAGCTATTCTAAGCCTAGCACGTATTCCATCAGTTTTTTTTGCCGACCGCTAAGTTACCAGGACGTAAACAAAGCAACAGTAGTTGTCAAGCGGTGGTGTGGGACAAACACAAAGACGTACGCTTACACACACACACACACACACACACACACACACACACACACACACACACACACACACACACACA
>NC_068984.1:89988511-89990807 GCF_001194135.2 Octopus bimaculoides | reverse complement strand
TTAATATCGTTTTATAAAGAAATTTTTCAAAAATATATACATATTTTAGGGATGTCGTGTTATCCAACCGTTTTCCGCTATTTAAATTAGTTTTTCAAGGGACATTGTGAAGTAATTAATACCTGTGACAAAGGAGTCTCACCACTTTCAATGCTTGAATAATAAGAATGAGTCTAGAGTCTAGAGAGTGGGCCAAGGGAGGCAACAGGTGGCAAGGGGGACAACTAACTACTCAGTTTAATTTTTGAAGTGGTCAAGTTTGTATATTAAGGTGTGGTCTGTACTTTTATATGAACAAGTTTTCCTTGTTTAGGCGTTCTTGTAAGGAGATTGAATCTTTGCATTGGTATAATGGAAAGATATGGAAATTTGTGCATCTGTCGATATGTTCCCTCAGGGCTATCTGTCTATATTTAGGAAAACAAATCCGTTGCTTATGCAGCGTGACTCTGCGTCTCAAAGTTGGCTCGTTTGGCCCACATAATTGTGGCCACAACCTGAGCAGGTTAGGACATAGACAAGGTTCTGGGAAACACGTGTGAAGTTGGTCTTAACTGAGAATTTTTCTCCTTGCTGGGCATGTACCACAATTAGGTCGTCTGCATTTTTTAACTGTTGGTATTATATGTGTTGAGTATAGTTTTGCATTTGTTAGGAGTCTCTTGGGTGATTTGTGTTGTCTTTTGCATTTGAAGAATTCATGTATATTTAGGATGCTGTTCAGTTTCGGGTCTTGAGTGAGCAGAAGGAGATTTTGTATAATTGTGTTGTATGCTTCATTGTTTCTGGGCTTGTGAGTTGATATGTATGGGAGCGATTTAAAATGAGGTGTGGTGTTTTGTTTTGTTGTCCTTAGTGTGTTTGTGTCAAATTTCTTGACACGTTTAATTCCATGGCCTATAAGTGCGGGTGGATATTGCCGTTCAATGAGTATTATTTTGAGGTCTCGTAGGTGAAGTTCCTGAGTGGTTGTGTCAGATACAATTGTACAGATCCTTTTCGCTAGATTGAATGGGATATTTATTTTGGTGTGTTTAGCATGGCATGAGTTGAAAAGGAGACACTGTTTTGAGTCTGTTGGCTTGTAGTAGTCCATTTTTGTATTATAGTGCATTGTTGTACCATTCAAAACTTTTTATTCTTTACAAACAATACACAATGCTCAAGAGAACTACAATACTCTCCTATATATATAATAGATAGATAGATAGATAGATAGATAGATAGATAGATAGATAGATAGATAGATAGATAGATAGATATGTTCATATAAACACACATATATGAAAAGTATACATAAATATACACATACATATATATACGTACATATACACTTAGATATATAACGAAACTACATATGGACATTTTATATTAATTCATGCCAGCTGGTTGGAATAATCTAAATTTGTGTACATGTGGTTAAGTGTTTCAGGAAAATATCTAATCATAACAGTTTATCAGTATGTGCGTGTGTGCAGAATTATATGACAATAAAAGACTTAAAGTGAGTCTTTTATCGCTATGTAATTTTATTTCATCTTCTTCTTTATTTTATGTTATTCTACTAAATTCAAATTAATCCGTTAACCCCCATGCACATATTCTTTTACTTTCTTTTATTCTTTTACTTGTTTCAGTCATTTGGCTGCGGCCATGCTGGAGTACTGCCTTCAGCCGAAAAAATCAATTCCAGGACTTATTTTTTGTAAGCGTAGTACTTAATCTATCGGTCTTTTTTCCCGAACCGCTAAGTTGCAGGGATATAAACACACAAACATCGGTTGTCAAGCGATGGTGGGGGGACAAACTCAGACGCACAACTACACACATACATATGTATTGTTGGCTGCGTCTCATGTTTCCGAGCTTGCAATCCAGTTCATTTTCCTGGTTGTTTGAAACGCAGATGGCTCCGCAATCTAAGGGTTGCATGAAGCATAAGGGGACATTGTGGACAAGGGATAGAAGGGGCTGATTTGGGAAGGAGAAGGCGCTGCTTTCTCTCCCGTCTCTTGAGTTCAGCTCTTGCGACTCGGGCTTTCTCGAAGTCCGCAGAACCCGTTTTGATGGTGTGTCTCCAGAGGACTCTGTTTGCCGAGAAATCTTCCCAGTGTGCGGGGTCGATGTTGGTGCTTTTCGGGGTTGATTTGAGTTGGTCCTTGTACCGACTCAAGGGGGCTGTACGAGGACGTTTTCCTTCAGACAGTTCACCGTGGAGACAGAGACAGATCTTGGGAAAATCTGTCTCTACGTATGTATGTATGTATGTATGTATGTATGTATGTATGTATGTATG
>NC_068984.1:89987017-89988390 GCF_001194135.2 Octopus bimaculoides | reverse complement strand
ATCCGTCACCCAAATCCACTCACAAGGCTTTGGTGGGCCCGAGGCTATAATAGAAGACACTTTTTTTTTATAAGCACTTTCCCTTTCAGCTTTCTGTAAGTTTCGTTTGAGTTGGGATTCAAGGACTGAGAGAGCATGGTCTACTTTTGTTTTTCTAAAAGTAGACCATGGATTTCTGCTGATCTATCTGAGAACCAATCTCTGGATTTATGAGATTAAAATCCCACTGACGAACTTGCAGCTTGAAATTTTTTTAGAACGTTTAAACACCTTTATAGTTCCAAATATAGTTTTATGGTGAGCTTGCAGAGGGGAAACGCTATCGACATAAACCTTTAAAAAGGTTTAAGGATGGCATAAGGACGACTATGAAGTCACTTGGAATGGTTCCAGAAGATATAGAAACCCTCGCTTCAGATAGAGTTGGATGGCGAACAAAAGTGTGGAATGGAATGAAAGCGTTTGAAGAGGCCAGGATAACGCAAGCAAAACTCAAAAGATATTTAAGGAAGAATGTAAAGATCGAGAAGGTGACTGACAAGGACCTTTTTGTGTGCACAGTCTGTGACAGACCATGCCTGTCTTTGGCTGGCCTCAAATCTCACCTGCGAATCCATGGAAAACAACTTCAACCATCTATTCTGACTATATGTCTGTGCACACGTTTGAATGTAGTGTATGTCAGAAGGCTTTCAAATCCAATGGGGGTATTAAAAGACATGTTAAGATCCACAATGAGCAGAACTTATCTGCAGGTATTAGTAGTTCAAATCAGAGGTGCAATCTGTGTGGGTGTTTTTTCAGAACATTGTCTGGTTTAAAAAGCCACATCAGACACCATGAAGGGGCTAAGGTATAGGTAAGGAGGCGGTCAAACTCTGTGTAAGGAGTAGACAACCACCATATATATATATATATATATATGGTGGTTGTATATATATACACGTCGGGCTTCTTTCAGCATCTGTCAACCAAATCTACTCACAAGGCTTTGGTCGGCCCGAGGCAATAATAGGAGACACTTGCCCAAGGTGCCACGCAGTGGGACTGAACCCGGAACCATGTGGTTGGGAAGTAAACTTCTTATCACACAGCCGTGCCTGTGCTATACATAAATAAAAAAAATAAAGCAATTCCATATATTTTAGTCTGTTAGAATGAACAGATAGGCCAAAATGTAATTTTATAATGCCTAACATTTCGCTGATGATATTTTACTCATAACTTATAAATGCAAATTTAATGCATAAATTTGTCATTTATTCAATGAGTAAGAAATGATTATCAATTTATTAATAAATGAATACTAACCACTAACTTTCTGTTTTCTTCTCATAATTTAATACGGATATATATGTATACATATGTGTGTG
>NC_068984.1:89985339-89986913 GCF_001194135.2 Octopus bimaculoides | reverse complement strand
AGAGAAAGAGAGAGAGAGAAAGAGAGAGAGAGAGAGAGAGAGAGGAAGAGGGCTTGGGTGACAGGTATAAACGTATTGCTTTTAAACAACTTCATTCTCCTCATTATATTGAGAAAATAAAATGATTAAGAAAGACTTTTCGTATTTCCTGAAATTTTCTGTTTTAATCGGATTTTATTTTATCGGATTAAAATACTGTTTCCAGCAGATGTATGTTTCTGCTAATTTTTCAGAATCAGGCGACAGTTATTTAAATATAGAAGTGCGGTAAAATGTACATTTAAAGCAACACAACGCACATTATGAAAATAATTCAGGTAGGTATTCTGCTGTGCATGATAAATTAATGTTCAAAACGGATATGTGGCTTCATGTATAGTCAACATAAAATATGCACTAGGTCTTTCTCAGAGATTCAACTCGCTTTCTTAAAAGAACGGTAGGCTCCTAATGAATCAGAAGACTAGCTTAGATTCTAGTAACATCTTTGAGAAAGGGATGAGTTGGACATCAATTTTACTTCTTCAACACAAAACCTGTGTTAAAGCAAATTTAAGTAGAGAGAACTAGATGATTTTGTTTTTGGATATTCAAATGAGAATCACTATATTGTGAATGGCAGTTAATTTGATAAACTGCCAAATTCATTTGGTTTTCTTATAAATAAAAATATATTTTAAGTCTTTGAAGAGCCGAACTAATATCATTTTTGAAACCTGGATGACACCTGTAATAAAGTAAAGCAAATTTTGCTAAATTCAAAATATCATTGACGAAAATTTAAAAAGGGAGAAGTAGACACTTTGCTCATTAATATGAAACTAATATGAAATGAGATTAGTTTGCATGCATCATCTATCATTTACCTACATTCATACCATTTTCTATCTTTAAACTCCTGCCTCATGAACAAAACAGGCTTTAGCACACTATTCTGTGCTGTAGCTAACCTTTGCCACCAAACAAAGATTACATTTGTCACTAAGTATATAAATTGATATATTTGAAAACAATTATCCTTAATACAGTGTTACAAGTACGTTCTTATCATGTGAGAAGCGTACAAAGATAGATAATCCGAAAATGACTTACTGTCTTTGGCAAACATTCTCAAATGTAGTAAAGAGAAGGAAAACATAGTGAAATTGTTGTATAGATAGATAGATAGATAGATAGATAGATAGATAGATTTCTTTATTAGCCACGCAGGACCGAATACAGAGGGGACAATACAATGTAGAACTTTTCTTTTCGAAAGAGAAAAAAAAAAAGAAAAAAAAATTGGATCAAAAGAAGTCGAAAGCGTTTTGGACGTGTAAACAGCGAAATAACAATGTTCTGTTCATAATAGAATTCCCAATAGTGGGAGTAAAATGTAATACAGATTAGGTTTATCCATGGAAAGAAAAGCCTATGAAAAAGACCACTGTAACCTCAGACAGAGAAAGAAGCACATGAGAGCAAAGCGCGCTCTCTTTCTTTTGGATTTATAGGATCATGCTCAAAGCGGTTTTGTCATTCACGCATACCATCTTTGCTACATTCACCCACCTTTTAATGAAACTTTCATGAGA
>NC_068984.1:89980524-89984849 GCF_001194135.2 Octopus bimaculoides | reverse complement strand
ATGTCGTCACACCTCCCCTCCACTAATCGTCTATAGAACGCTTTTGTGGAAGTAGAGTTTCACAAGTTTGTTCCCGGACGGCAGAGTTGCTCGAGAGCACAGCGACACTTGCTGTGCGATTCTCTATTTGATCCAAGACTGCATTTCGGCCAAAGAGACGAGCTTCAGGAAAGCGCGTCTCACAAACGGCGACCACACCTGTTCACCGTCGTCTATGAAGCGCTAGAGATGTCGCAGTCTCAGCGCATGTCTGCGCATCATCAACCACAGCATGCCCAGCCCTTCATTTAGCAGGTATTGACAGCAAATCAGAACGCTTCCTTTCCACAAAAAGCGGAAGAGTATGCGTTCCAGTTTGGTGATGGTAGGGTCGGGACAAGGCACGATGGTCAGACGGTAATAGATGACGGATGCGATGTACGTGTTCGCCACCTTCGCCTGATCTTTTAGGGATAGCTTCCTCTCGGTCCATTGCTGGGAGAGAGTGGCCGCCCTACTCGTTATCTCGTCCCAGTTCTTCTCCATTTGGATGTCTGGACCGAACCAGACCCCGAGCAATTTAAACGGTCTGTCGGTCCAGTGTCCCAAGATAGAGACGCTGTTGGACGGCATGGGCTTATTTCTCCAGGTGCCGAGTCTCAAGCCCACTGACTTTTCCAGTTTATCGCTCTCGTTACCGCTTCGTATCCTTTTAGTGACTCGCCGATCAAGTCAATATGCCTTGTCAGATAGTTGAGAGATGTCGCAGTCTCAGCGCATGTCTGTGTATCATTAACCACGGCATGCCCAGCTCTCCTTTTAGCAGCACACAGATCGTCTGACCATCGGAATGCTTCCTTTGCACAAAATCGGAAAAATATGCGTTCCAGTTTGGTGATGGTAGGGTCGGGACAAGGCTCGACGGTCAGGCGGCAGAAGATGACAGACGCGATGTCCGCGTTCGCCACCTCCACCCGATCTTTTAGGGACAACTTACTCTCGGCCTATTGCCAGGAGAGAGTGGCCACCCTACTCGTTATTTCGGCCCAGTTCTTCTCCGTTTGGAGGTCAGGACCAAACCAGACCCCGAGCAACTTGACCGGACCATGGCATCTATCCAGCCGCTATGAAGACAGCCTCCAAGTATCGATGGTCTACCCTATCGAAAGCTTTGGATTGATCCAGATTGATGAGGGCTCCACCCATGCCAAGTTCCTTAACTATCCTGTCTATGATGTAGCGCATCAGATGGAAGTTGTCATGGATGCTCCAGCCCGGCACGGCGCACGTTTACGCCTTGTTGACCAGTTTCTCGATGACAAGCGCCAACCTCTTGGCTAACACCTTGGTCAAAATTTTCAAATTTGCATTGAGCAGAGTGATGGACCTGAAGTTATCTATGACATCCCCCTTGTTTTGATCTTTCTTTAGCAGCGTTACAGCTCTTCGACTCACAAAACTAGGGATGCTCCCATTTTGCTGCCAGTTGCAGTAGACTGCTGCGAAGACGTCTCCAAACAAGTCTGGCATACAACTGTAAAGCTCGTAGGGCTGACAATCCAAACCCGGCGATTTGTCCCTCGAGCATTCTGCCATCGCGTCCCGCACGTCCGCAGCCATGATGGCACTTTCGCAACACTATGCCTCTCTTGCCGAGAGTCGTGGCAGGCTGTGCAGGTAGACACTGAAGTCGGCCCTGGGTTCTCGCTCGCCACTCGTCCAGAATAATCGGGCAAAATGTTGCTGAAAGGCCTCACACATTTTACTGGGCTTGAGTAATTCGCATCCCTGTTCATCCACCACAGACCGAATGGTGGCTTTGTTGTCCTCCACCAACCCTGGCCTCGTTCTTTAGAGCACGCACCCTAGCCCTGACAACACACCCTTCGTGTTTGGCGTTGAAGTGTTGGTCGAAAGCCAACCTAGCCGCCAATACGTCGGATGCGATGCCACTTCTGATTGCCTCTTCTAGCTTCTTAACTAGGTCACATTCTATTTTGTTTCTATCTATCGCTAGCGCTTTGCTATACCTTATTGTTCCCTTGAGGGCAAACTACCATTGTGTTGTTGATGATGGCTCCTGTCAAAGGCCTCTTCACTAGCGTGATAGTCTCGTCTCTGTAAACCTGCCTTGACGGGAAAGACGCATTCAATTTCAAGTAACCGTGACACTGCCTATGTGCCTTATCTAAGTCTAGCGTACGCATCACGAGTTTGTCATCCGTGTAGCTGACTATGTGGAGTTTTGGACTCTCTACGTTATCTCTATCTACTGTCCTACACAGTATTCTATCTAGATACAATCTCGACAACCCAATGCGGTTACTCCATGACCACGTTGGCGCATTCGGGTTGTTGAGTCGGTACCTATAAGACAGTTGAAAACGTTTGAGCAGGTATCTGAGGCATTTGCATCCCCTTCTAGTCCTATCTCTCCCCACGTAGTCTAGATGCGTGTCCAAGGTAGCATTCCAATCCCCCACTAAAAGTAAAGGAAGAGACATTCCTAGGACTACTTTTAGACATCGAAAAAATCCGGCCGACCTGTTAAAGGCGGTGCGTAGACTGATATGAGTCGAAAAGATCAACCATTGCTGCTATCGACATCCATGACAACCAGTCTACCCTCCGGGTCTACGAATATTGTCTTTACTTCGAGATCCAGACTATTGCGAACAAGTACCGCCGCACCACTACCGCCCATTCTCGGCAAACAGGGAGAAAAATAAATATTAATCTGTCCGCCGAACATGATTATGGAGTCTGGTCTCACTTATGGCTATAATTTCTAACTCGCGTGACTTTATGTCATTTAAGAGGTACCCTTGTTTCCAAGGGGACTCCAAGCCACGCGCATTAACACAACCAATCTTGATCATAATCCTAATGAGTTGTGTGTTTTAAAACACAAACGAAAGGAACAGAGAGTCACTTACTGCTCGAAAGATTTTGTGTCTCCTCCTTCGGTTTGTCCTCGAGGAGATCACAATAAAGTTTTTTGAAAGGCATTTTTGGCATTTTCCAGCCGTTTCGGGATATATGCATTTTAGTGTGTGGTGCAGGGTTGGTGTAATATGCAATATTTTGATGCGTTCTGGTGGTGTTGTGTGTGGGTGATTGTTTGTTTTGATGTCATCGTAGGTTAAGTTTGTTTTGGTGTTGATGCATTCCATCAACTCTGTGTTTCTCGTGTTTATGGCTGGGAGCATCGTTGCTGCATATGTTTTTGCGGTGTTGGTTTGTTTATGCTTGTGTTTGTTCGAAATGTTTTCGGGTGTTGTGTATCTCCATGCTTTGTTGGCGTTTGCTTTTGTTCTTTTCTTGCTCCTCTTGCTCCTTCCTTTTCTGGCTATTTGCCATTCCTCACTGCTTTCGTCTTCCGACGAAAGTTCTGAGGAATCGGAAGGGGATAAGGGCATATCGTAAGCATCTATGTGTGTTTGTGTAAGTGGTTGTGTTGTTGCTTTCGTTGATGTTAGCTGTTGATTGTGTGTGGTGTATGTGATATAGGAGAAGGGGAATCAGTTTTTGTATTTTCTTTCGGTTTTTCCGTTTCTTTAGTTCTTGCTGCTGGTTTGTTGGTGTTTTCCAGGTGCTGCTGCACTTTCAAATGTTGGTGTTAGCGGGTTTGGTTGGTGCGTTTGTTTCGTTGTACTAACCCTGTTGTCAGTCTTCTCTGGTGTGGGTAGCAGCGCATTTTTTTAGATTTTTCTGGTCGTGGTGGTTGTTGTTGTTGTTTTTGTTGTTCCTTCGCTGTTGGGCACAGTATTTAGGTGCTCTTCGCTGCCACACAGGTAACAGCGAGGCCTCCTACTTTCTACCACTACGTATAGATTATGGCCGTCTGACAGCTCAATTTGATGTGGGACGCTATTTATTGAATCCTGATCTATTTGCATCAGCAACTGAATAGATTTTCCCGACTAATTCTGTTGCTGTAAGACAGCAATATCTAATATATTTATCTATCTATCTATCGACGTGTTGTCGCATCGGCTCCGCAGGTAATCGCTTTTTTCGACCTTTTATTGCACACATGTTGTTTTAATCTTTGCACACGAAGTGTGTGAAGCACCTAACTTTCGTTTGAATGTGTTTTCAATGGAGGAATTGGCCCTAGGGTCAGTTTCAACTCTATTTAAATTTCTTTTTTTTCTCGACTTTGAAAAATGTCGAGAAATTTCATAGTGGAAGGCTGGTCAAATTCGTTCATGAACCAGCATTTCCCTAGCCTTGAAACGCTAGAAGAAAAAAGAAAGAACAACTCCTGCACGCACACACTCGAATACAAACAGAGACATGAAAAATATGAACAAAACAAAGGCAAATCTGAGAGACGCGAAGAT
>NC_068984.1:89971191-89979928 GCF_001194135.2 Octopus bimaculoides | reverse complement strand
TTTGTTTTCATATTTTTCATGTCTCTGTTTGTATTCGAGTGTGTGCGTGCAGGAGTTGTTCTTTCTTTTTTCTTCTAGCGTTTCAAGGCTAGGGAAATGCTGGTTCATGAACGAATTTGACCAGCCTTCCACTATGAAATTTCTCGACATTTTTCAAAGTCGAGAAAAAAAAGAAATTTAAATAGAGTTGAAACTGACCCTAGGGCCAATTCCTCCATTGAAAACACATTCAAACGAAAGTTAGGTGCTCCACACACTTCGTGTGCAAAGATTAAAACAACATGTGTGCAATAAAAGGTCGAAAAAAGCGATTACCTGCGGAGCCGATGCGACAACACGTCGATAGATAGATAGATAAATAGATAGATAGATGGATGGATGGATGGATCGATAGATGGATGGATGGATGGATGGACGGCCGGATGGATGGATAGGCAGACATACATACAGATAGATAGATAGATAGATAGATAGATAGATAGATAGATAAATAGATAGATAGATTAGGCAATAAGAGTTGAATAAACTTTACAAAGTTTCATTTGAATCACCTTTTTATGAGGAGTAAATTATTGCATAGACAAACAGACCATTACTGAAACTTTACTAAAATCAAAAACAAAATTCAAATTATCTAACACTGTCATTGTAGAGGTAAATTAAAATTATCTTTATTTGTCCGTTTTGATTGATTATAAGTTAAACAGTGTGTCTTGATTGTTAATACCAATGCACACATAATGTTAATATTCTCAGCTTCGTGTACAATATCAGAGATAAAACCAGTCTTTATTATTTTACAAAAGAGATAAGAAATATTCAACAAATATTCTGGATATAAGAAAGTCGATTCTGTTTTGAAGAATGAAGCTTTTGCTTAGTGGATGAGATTGAAAATAATATAAAAAGAAGCAATTTGCATATTTAATCGCACTTCATCATTAAGGAAATGGAGTTAATTAGATACATCTGTATCAGTATAGTTCTATATAGACAGCAAAACATTTATAAAATATATTAACTTGAATGAAAAAGTTTTTAAAATACTGAAAATATAATAAAGTCAGTCCTCTTTTTTTTTTCTTATTTGAATCCGAAGGTATCTTTTGAAGAATATTCTGAAACCTAGTAAAGTGAAAGAAATTAAAGTAGCATAAATTTCAAGTGCGTAAAATTACATTATCGTCTCCATTTTCTAGTATACACAAACTCCAACAAGTATAGCTGCGATTGAATAACTATATATAAGGTGTTAAAATATTGTTCTTGGAACGGATATTCATAAACTCTATTTCTAATAATAGATTTACTTTTTTAACCGAGCTTCGTTTCTGATTGTGTTCGTAATTTCTTGTAATAATTGATTTGAAGAAGTGATGACATACAGGAATCTGATACATTCTTTCTTGATAAATGTATTAAACCAACTTCAAAATGTCAATACAGATTAAGGATTTCATTATCGATATTATTACTGATATTATGCGAATTTTTGAAAAATTATATTTGAGACTTTGTTTTTCAATTTGAAACAAATATAGTAAGTTGAAAAGTCGCAATTTTGACTTGGTCGTTTTGAGATTACATTTTCAAAGCTTACGGTAAAATAAGCATTAATTTTGAGGTTCTAATGTTTTTCTTCTTTCTTTGCAAATATCTTGATACCGTAATGCTTAAATTCGAATTGAGTTTACCCTATTAAAATGAGTTTATATCAGACCCATATAGGATACTGCATATACTGTATAAATTCAAAAGCGGCGAGGAATTTGCATTTTGTCTATGAAAATGAAACTTTAAATGTCCGGACCTGCCGGCGATGGTATGACCAGCTTCATTAGGGAACGTTTTATCTCAATCTAGATGACCAAATTTTATCAATGCTGAGCTTCTGAAAATCCAAAGCAAATTGCATGATAATTAGCAGAACAGTTCAATTCAAGTCGCACTTCAACCATAAATCACCTTAAAAAACTAGGGGGAAAATGTATAAACTTGGTCACTGGGATTTCATCATTTGATTACTTCTCTTATTAAAGAGTTTCTCTCTGTTCGTTATTGAAGAGAAGACTTGCTATCAAACCTTTCCTGATAGAATCAGCATAAGTAATGAAAAGAGGGTTCCCTGAAATCATATCTAAGGAAAGACAACATCCAGTAAAAGAGGAGAATCCATTCCAAACCGGAATCACAGTAGGAAAGAGTTATGCATTGTGATTGGAGTTTATATGATGAATGCCGTCAATCATAGTGTTAAACTAAAACGAAACAGTAAGCACGGAGAAACATTATCGACATCTGGAAGTATTGCACATACATTTGCAGAAAAAGCATTCAAAAAGTAAAAAGATGTGGCTCACATGAAAATTCAAGACCTCATATCGCTTAAATCAATCACTCAGGAAAAGATTTTGGCACTAAATGTTGAAGCTTTACTTGACCCTCCTTACTCTCCTGACCTCGCTTCATCTAACAATCAGCATTTCAGCATTATTTAGATAGAAAACAGTTTATTAATTGTGAAAACGTCGATTCTGAGTGTTTGAGTGAGCAATAAACTATTTGCCAGGTAGATGAGATTATGTTATCAATAATGAGGGGAAATATAATCTTGACCGAAGAAGCGTTTGTTTATTTCCCATCTGAGAGAAATTCCAACTGGAGTACATGCTCTTGTCCCTTCAAGTTGAAGTCTTGAACCGGTTGTAGACTGAGATTTATTTGTCAATTACACGCACTTCTTCAGAAAAAGATACCGTTTTTTTCTCTTCAAAGGAAATAATGTAATATACCAAGAATATACAGACACTGTATATAGATATATAATTAACACTACACCTATCTATACCTAAACAAAACTATTGAAACCAATGTTTCTCAAAAATAGTTTATTGAAAATTAACCAACGGCAATATTAACTAATAAACACTTAAGGAAAGTTGTATAACACGCTAACAAAATTATGAATTAATTCTATATACGTTCTAAAATAATGATGAGGTCATAATATCCGAAGGGAACATGATTAGTTAAAATTTAAATATATAACCCTGGATATGTTTTCCCTAATATTTACAATCTTAAAATTATTTTAGACGAAGAATAAACATTGCCTTCTATAAGATTAATTAATTTCTTCATATATAAACCTTAGAATATAACGTAACTTAGAATGGATTATTAAATCAACACCGCCAAATGATCGAGTGATATATAACATATAACAGAGGAAGAGAACATATTTGATTCTATTCATACCAAAACTGACGAACTTCAAATGTCAAAATTGATAATTCTTAAATAAGTATGTTATCTGAGATATAACACTACCCCGATAACTTTAGAACAAGTAGTTCTTATATACATATTTATTATATTATTTGCAGTTTGCACTTCGTGACATTCTTTTCATTAGCTGTCGACTAAGTAACACAGTGATTTTGTCACCATCCGATCAAATCACTCCCTCATGCAGTGCCTTGCAAATTTGAGACTACGAGGGAATGTCTAGCTACTTTCGGCCTATATCACAGCACACATATTTTTCTTCCTATTATTTATGAAATGACCACACCAAAACAGAGGTAATTACAGCCGTTCCAAACATACAGCGGTTATTTTGTTTTACTGTTTCGGAATGTTTGTTCTGTGCCCTTGGCATTGGTCTTTATCTCATATTCCCCTGCCAAATCCGTGATGAAGCATTTTCTCTTTCGTTCTGCAGTTTAGGAATCCCTGTTTTGTCACCCTTCTCGCGTTCAATGAAAGCCAAGTGTAACATTGTGCCTTTTGGTTAAAATCTCATGACATTCTTGTATACTGCCATCCTCTTACATCTCTCAGCTCTCTATATCTTTCATATTTGAATCCTTGCTACGTATAGCCCACTAAAGGCACTATTAAATCAACAATTACGATTATTTTACTATTGAAATTGACCATGCAATGGGAAAGAAATATTGCTTCGTTATTGCAATATACTTTCCGAGTAGAAAGCTTGTTACTAATCCACTTGTACCCTCCGTTTCTTTTTTAGCTTCTTTTAGATATCTGGGTCTTGGTTTTCCATTTTTACGCTATTGCATTATTCTTTCTCGAAATACCAAAATTCAACTTGGTGTTCAGAGGCTGAACATAAGCCATTATTCCACTATTATTTGTCGTAGGATTATTTTTCATCAAATATTTAGCCACGTTAGAAGAAATACAACTAATGCAAGCATGAGTTTTTCAAATAAAATCTATTTTGTAGAAAGAATATTACAAGTTTGCTGGAGGGTCTATATTATTAGATACATATTACTAAAGTTAAAAAGCATGTTTTACTAAGAAAAAAACATTTATTTGATTGCTAAAATTACTACATAAATGCAAACTACAAAATATGTATACGTTAAGGCTATCTATCTATCTATCTATCTATCTATCTATCTATCTATCTATCTATCTATCTCCATACATACATACATACATACATACATACATACATACATACATACACGCACACACACGCACACATACATATATGTATAATATATAAAGTTGTTTTACAAACAAAAAATGTGTATTAAATAATGTAAAATGATTATATTTATCATAAAACAAAGTAGCTAGTTAGAAAATCTCTAT
Source organism: Octopus bimaculoides (assembly GCF_001194135.2). Classification (NCBI taxonomy): domain Eukaryota; kingdom Metazoa; phylum Mollusca; class Cephalopoda; order Octopoda; family Octopodidae; genus Octopus; species Octopus bimaculoides. Next base: position 89,975,299 of record NC_068984.1, on the reverse strand, counting down.
AAGCGGTGAAAGTAGTAAATATACTGAGCAGAGTACTCTATCCTGGGATATTATACGTGTGAGAATGCGCTCGCGCGTGTGTTTGTGTGTGTGCCAAGGGAAGTTATTTTATGGCATTCTTTCGTTTGAAGCAGCAAAGTTGTCAACTCGATCATATGGTCGATCCTATGGTGTCATATGACTGGTTGTTAATTTCGTAAGTTTTGTTTTTATTTCTTTATACTTTGAAGAGAGCAGAAGTTGAAAGAGAGGAGAAAGTGAAAGGCGACATTTGCTTTGAAGTGAGAACAGAAAATGGAAGAGAGAAGAAAGGGAAAGATGTATGTACGTGTATATGAAATGGACGCGTGTGTGTTTGTGTGTCTGTCAGAGAGAAAGAGAGTGAAGGTGTGTGTTGTCATGTATGTATCTTTTGCATGTATGTGTAAGTGGCACTCACTCGCGCTCTCTCTCACACACATTATCTTTCATATAAACGTACATTAGTAGATATACATACATCTTTTTGTATGTAAGTATTCGTGTATGTATGTGTGCGTGTGCATGTGAGTGATTGTATTTCATCATAACGTATAGAGAAATGGATGTCTTTTAAGCTACACACTCATATAGAAAATGTGACGTCGTCGTCGTCGTGGTATAAAATGTCGTTTAGGATAGTTGAATTACAGAAAGATCATAATGCTAAATTTTTGAAAATATGTAAATGAAAATAAAGTTTATTTGTTAGCTGAAAGATTTTGATACGCCATACGTCAAATCTTTTTAGACACCATACGTCAAAATTGGCAACTCAGTTTTCGAATGTATTCGTTAATTTCTGTAATTTTTTTTTATTTCTTTATGCTTTAGAGAGAGCAGAAATTGAAAGAGACGAGAAAGTGAAGCTGCGACATTTACTTTGAAGTGAGAGCAGAAAGTGAAAGAGAAAAGAAAGAGAAAGATGTGTGTACGTGTATATGACATGGACGTGTGTGTGTCTGTGTGTGTGTGCGTGTGTGCGCACCCGTGCGTGTGTTCGTGAGAGAGGAGAGAGAGAGTTAGTGGGTAAAGGTGTGTTGTCATGGATTTGTAAGTGACACTCGGTCTCTCTGTGTATCACACACACGTCTTTCATATACACTTACATAAATACATATGCATACATCATATATATGTGTGTGTGCATGTGAGAGAAAGTGAGCGACTATTTCGTCATAACATATACAGAAATGAATGTCTTTAAAGCTACACACTCATACACTCGTCTTGGTATAAAATATTAACGATAGTTGATTTATAGAAAAGATAATGTAAAATTTTTTTAATGCAAATATGTAAATGAAAATAAAGTTTATTTGATAGTCGTAAGATTAATGAATCATTTGATACCCCATACATCAAAATCAACAACTCAGTTTTCGAATGCATAAGGAAGATACGCGCGCACACACACACGCACACACATACACACACATATACACACACACACACAAACTCTCTTTTATATATATGGGAGTGTCCCTGTCAGCCGTTTTCTCTGTCTCTCACATTCCCTGTGTACCTATCTCTTCCTGTCTCCTCCCCTTCCCTGCTATCAGCCACCCTCATTATGTCACATTTCCCTGAACCTAACACTTTTGCACCCCTCTCATTTTATCATGTAATAGCCCAACCCCCGTAGTCGGCCCATTATCGATTTTTATTGAAATCCAATTAGCCTATAATTGAACTGGATGTTAGTTCAACATGTATACAAAGTTTGGAGAAGATTGGTTCCATGGTTCGGGCAGCAAGATGGTAACAGACAGACAGTCAGAAATTACCATTTATATATAAGATATATCGTTGCTAGTGTGCAAAAGTGTCGTAAGACCAAAACGTTGCTTTTTCAGGAAGCGAAAAAATAGTTTCACTATTCCATAGGAAAACAAAGTGTAGTTTTGATATCTTAGCTTGTGAAACAGCAGGTAGATACGATAGTTTGACCAAAAGAACCGGCTAATAGAAGCAAAAATAAATATTGAAAAAAACTCATTTGGCCAAATTATGACATACGCGAAATTAACATTAATGCAACGATACATACATACATACATACATACATACATATTATATACATACATACATGCATACATACATACATACATACATACAGTGTTACATAGAGAAACCTGATTTTATTATTTTTCCACTATATTAATGAATACTTTCAGGGAGATTGTCCTATTCAATGTTGCACTGTTATTCTATTTTCTACAACGCTTCTGGAAGTATTGAAAAATGTATTGCGGAAAAGAAAAGAAATTTGTTTCATTGAATGTTAAAGCTATATTAATTTCATCGATCTTTTCAGCCTTTCTTAATTGGTCTGAAGTATCACTGAAAAGCTATTTGCTATTTTTTAAAATTATTATTATTAAATAGCCCGAAACTCATTGAAAATGAAAATTGAAACTGTTAGATTTTGTTTGTTTTGAACAGTGAGAGATGAACTGTTAGAAATGGTAGAGCCTCAAAGTATACATCGTAGACTATATTGTTTCTTATCGCTAAATTCTAAATTGAAATATAGTTTCGGTCAAACGTGCTTTTTTCGTTATGATGTCGATACAATGATTACCAAGAATATACTATTGTTTATTAAATTGACTATATCTCACTTTTAAATGAATACTTCTGATCAAGCTGGAAGCAATTCGATTTTGTTTTACAGTTCGATTACAAACATTCATATATTTTTTTATGAGACAGCTTTTTTAAAAAATACTTTCAGTCAGTCAAATTCATAGCCTAAGTAGTCTGTACGTGCACAATAAGGGGTATACCTATCTTTCTCCATCTTTTCTAATCATCAGCCAGTCACAAGTTCTCCACAATGTTCCTTCCTATCAATTCCTTCATGTTCTTCAACTACACTCTTTGTGGTTACGGTATGCCTCTTTTATTGTTGAGTTTGCGTACATTATTCATTTGTGGTAAGTTGTCATGTTGACACGACCAAATCACTTCATTTATCTTTTAATATAAGTGATAGGTGGATGATTTTCGTGTTTGCAGTCTTCCCTGTAATTCATTTTCGTAAATTCGATGATCTGTATATGGAATGCAAACCTTCTCTTTACAACGTTTCATTTCAAAGGCCATGATTATTTCTTACTGCCCGGTCCTCACGTCGAAAGAATTGCAACTATAAATTGCAACTGAAATTATTTGTGCTCTTTGAACACCACATTTTTGCTGTGATTGTAATCTTTTAATATTTCCAAAATCAAATTTTGACAAAGCTGCTGAATATACACAGTTTTATTTGTTTTCTTTGATCGCAAATCTCCCTTTTATTGCTCTTCTCAAATATTTTCTTTCCTTAACTCGTTTCAACACCTTCTCTGCTATTTCAATTGAATTTATTATTTCCGTTGCTTCAATACTTATTTCATTCAAACTTCTGTGAATATATTAAAGTCATGAACAAAACAGACTTCTTTAAATCTTGAGTTAATATTTCTCAAGGACTTGTGTTATTATGAAACACATTGAAAAAGTTTAGTGAAATAACACAGAATTTTTGAATACTTTATATTTTCAGAGACCGAACAGTGTTTGTGAATGCAAGCTAATGAAACTGCTTTAAATTTACAGTGTGTTTACTGTTTGCAGCAATGCTCTACGCCTCAAATCTGTAGCTGTATTGAGAGCTGAGCGACCTAGGCCTTTAATGATGTTGATAAAGTAATTCTTCTTCTATAGAGAGGTGCTACTCACTACAGTCACCAAACGCAAGCGATACATTTATTCCATCCTTGAACCCAAAACTCGAATTCGCTAAAAAAAAAAAAAAAGTCAGGCGTACACCGTTGTACCTATTAGTTTACTTTGTCTGTATCAATTTTTATTCCCAAATGTTGATGTAACAGTACAAAACGGGGTGTAATACTTGTAATGTAGTGGTTTTAAACAGATAGGGAAAAATAACAAGAAATCGGAAATTACTCATTTTGCTCCAGTTATCAATTTTGTCCCACTTTCCTATAGTAATTTCAAGTGTTTTACAGAATGACGAAAAATATACATAAAAAAGGTTAAATTTAATGAGTTCCACTGCGTGGCACCTTGGACACTATCATAG
>NC_068984.1:89968389-89970983 GCF_001194135.2 Octopus bimaculoides | reverse complement strand
GTGTTCACGTCCCCGTAACTTAGCGGTTCGGCAAAAGAAACCGATAGAATAAGTAGTAGGATTACAAAGAATAAGTCCTGGGATCGACTTGTTCGACTAAAGGCGGTGCTCCAGCATGGCCGCAGTCGGATAACTGAAACAAATAAAAGAGTAAAGAGATATATGCAATAATTCTAAAACCGAAACAATGTTGCTTTTAGCTGTCGAGAGATGTAATTTTATAATTAAAACTAAATTCAAAATTTAAATTTTGGAACTCCTTGTTTCGTAAATAAGACCATTTTTCAATGCCTCACTGAAATAATTAAGTTTAGAAGTAGCAATGTGTGTGTGTGTGCCTTCCACTGCAAGTGGTCAAAGTAAGGCTATTGCTCAGTCATGCGTTGAAAGAAGGAATTTCACCTAGAGACAATAACTTCTTTCTACACACACACACTGTGAGATACGCACTCACAGATACATACATACATACATACATACATACATACACATACATACATACATACATACATACATACATACATACATGCATACATACATGCATACACATATATTGGGGCCCTGAGGAATGTAACACACTGCCTAAATACCAATCTTGAAAAAATCGAAAACTGCAGATCCAATCTGGAACTGTAAAACTTTTGTAAAACTTTCCAGAAGTTTAGCACTTGGATGTATATGAGCATGTCTAGACATGCAACAATATGCATGAGAGTACATACATAAAGCAAAACATACAAATCTGCACACATACATACATACATACATACATACATACATACATACATACAAACAAAAATACCCTGTTGTTAGTGTTGAAATTCCAATGAAGGAAGCTTGGATCTAGATTAGAAACTGACTCTTACTCTATTGGTAAGAAATAGTGAACTGAACAATGGCATACATACATACACACATTAAACTGAAGATCAGCGAAAAAGAGAATACCTACGCTGAACTATTGGGAAATCTACAGTTCTTCTATCCAAATTACAAGTTCAAGTTTATACCTGTAATTATTGGGGCCCTGGGATATGTAACACACTGCCTAAATACCAATCTTGAGAAATTAGGCGTCCGTCTACCAAATCCACTTACAAGATTTAGTTGGCCACGAGTCATATTATATGACAATTGCTCAAGACGCTACGCAGTTTGATAGAACCAAAGACCACGTGGTTTGGAAGCAATCTCTTTAACCGCACAGTCACACCAGAGCTATGAACGTGTATGCGTGTAAAAAAGGAAAGAGAAAATTATATATACTTGAATAGATAAAAAATTAAGTAGCTGACTAAACGAATGCTTAGATTTATCCGTCGATGTCTTCGTCTTAAGCAGCTTTACATGCTGTCATCTATAATTGGTCAAATCAAATCGAATTTACAGCCAACCAACTTTATATTAGTGCCTACCATACATATTCAAACTAGATCTATGCTATATCTATTCGGATATTTTTATTGTGATTTGGTATTATTACAATAGCAACTTAAAAAATAAAAGTAATAAACACTACTTCCTTTGAAGTATTTTTTATTTTACTCTATATTTCTATGTTTGAATATTATGTAAAGGATATAAATAATTTTGATAATAGATATCTGCATACTAATTCCAGAATATTAAGTGAAATTGTTGATATATTTTCCGAAGTTATCAGGCAGAGTAAAAAGTAACATTTGGAAATATGAAATTCATCACAATATATTTCAACAATTAAGTACCATTATAATCGATACATTTTTGCCAAAGTGTTACAAGTTTGTTTATTCCGGTAACATAAAAATCTGGAGTTCTGGAGCTGATGAACTCTTTGAACGTACTTTCAGCATCGGTTTCATTTTTTAACTCCTTCTCTCTCAGGAAACCATCAAGGTGCTTGAAAAAGTGGTAGCTAGTAGGAGAAAGGTCTGGGGAATAAGCTGGGTGGGGAAGAACTTCGTAGCAAAATTCCTTCAACTCCTGGAGCGTCACTAGGGAAACGTGTGGTCGAGCATTGTCATGAAGAATGATTGGCTCTCTTCTGTTGACCAGTCTGGGGCAGAGAAGAGCAGGTTTTTGTTCATTTTGGCAATTTCATGGCAATATGTTTCTACAGTAATGGTTTTTCTGGGATTTATGAAGTTATAGTGGATAAGTCCAGCAGTACATCACTAAACAGTCACCATAACCTTCTTCTTGAAGAGCTCAGGTTTAGGGAAGGCTTTCGGTGCTTCATTTTGGTCCAGCCACTGCGAAGAGTGTTTTTTTTTATTATTGTACAGAACCCACTTTTCATCGCAAATTTTATATCTGCGCACTTTCTGATTTTCATTCAAATCGTGTGGTACCCATTTGTCGAGCTGTTTTGATTTTCCCATCGCATGCAAATGGTTGCAGGCAGTTTTCTAGTTAACTTGAAGTTCTTTTGCCAGTTCGCGTGTGGTTTTACGTGGATCTTTCTCAATGACGGTCTTTAATTGACCGTCATCGATGACAGATGAGCGTCCACTACGCTCACGATCTTCAAGGCTCAGGTCTCCTCTGCGAAATCGTTTCAGCCATTTTCGAGCTGACCACTCACTGGTCATTTTCTCGCCAAATGTTTCGTT
>NC_068984.1:89962563-89967858 GCF_001194135.2 Octopus bimaculoides | reverse complement strand
GTTGGTGAAGACGCATGCTAGTAGGTGACCGAACAAGTCTGGTATACTGTTAAAAAGCTCGTAGGGGAGACCATCTAGTCCCGGCGACTTGTCCCCGCCGCAGTCCGACAAAACCTCTTGCACATCCGCAGCTGTGATCGGCCCCTCACAGCACTCCGCTTCCCACCCCGAGAGAAGCAGCACGCCAGCGAGGGCGTCCGTGAGGTCTACCCCTCCCGAAAAGCAGAGCGAAATGCTCCTGAAAGACCTTACACATCTCCTCGGGTTCGTTTACCAAGTTCCCTTGATTATTTATCAAAGACCTTATAGTGCCATTATTTCCACGTTGGGTCTCTATCACACGGTACCATCCTGCGGCTTTGATTCCTTCCCGTCCCATTCCACGTTGCTTAGCCCTGACTACGCACCCTTAGCTTTTGGCATCGAGGTAATGGTTAAGCGCCTTTCTCGTAGCTAAAACTCGGGGTGCGGAGCCAGATTCCAGTGCTTCGTCTAGAGCCCTAACTAAAGCTCTTTCTACTCTATTTGCTATACCTATGGCTCTTTTGAGGGCATACCACCATTTGTTGTTAATAATGACACCACACAATGCCCTCATTACTAACTGTCTAATCCAATTCCTGTACTCTTCATGAGCCCAAAGTAACTTATTGAGTTTCCAGTAGCCGGATCCCTGTCTACCTAACTTATCTAAGTTCAGCTTTGTGATCACTGTAGCTGAGATAATGAAATTGTAGACGACTAACTAGGCTTTTGTCTATTTCCCTAATAGAGTCATCTAAGTAAGACCTAGATGACCCATCGCTATTAGTCCATGTCCACAATAGAGCATCTGGGACATCTAGTCTGTACCTATCTGCTTGCTGAAATCCACTGAGCAGATTATTGAAGCACGGGTTTCCCCTCCTATCAGTAGACGAGCCAATGTAATCTACGCGTGCATCGGCAGATTACGTTAAAGTCACTTAACATTACTATGGTGTGAGACGTTCCAAGAAACTTCTCCATGCCTCGAAAAAAATCAGACTACTCAGTTCCCGAGGGAGCATAGACAGCTACCAGCCTGAAGACCTTACCACTGTTTAGTGTCACGTCAAGAACGACCAGCCTACCTTCCAGGTCGATGAAGATAGTTCTTGTCTCTAAATCCAGCTTTTTCCTGAGCAGTACAGGAACGCCTCTACCTCCACCAGTTAGACATGGAGAAATAATTTTCTCGTAGCCATTTAGGAGTGGGAGAAAGTCTCTTTGACTACTCAGCCGGGACTCTATGGTAACTGTAATATCCATTCTATGCAACCTGAATTAATTAAGGAAATGATCTTGTTTCCACTCTGACCCCGGCCGCGTACATTCAAACACCCAACATTAAGAATATCCATAATGGTTATACTTACAGTTTGAGATGGGGTGGTACGTCCATCTCATTCCTTTTGTTTTTCGTCCGGGGCTTGCGTGGTGTCGTTGACTAGGCCTTCAAACATTTGAGGGGAAAAGTCTTCCCCCAAAGGGCTTATGTCATTTTTAAATCGATATAATTGGCTCTGTCTATTTCATAAATAGCAATGTTTTGAAGGATGTTTTTTCCCTTATTGTCTTTGGTTACGTTGGCCGCATTTCGTATGTCGTTTAGTCGATGCAGTAGTGACATCTAACAAGTCACTACTGCAGTTTTTAATGACTCTGTTGATGCTTGTTTTGCCTTTTCCTCGGTTTTAAAACGGACCTCTATTGTGGTATACTTCACTCCTCTTGTGATGTATGTCACGTTGGTCCAAACTGGACAGAGGCACAGCTCCACCGCCTCTTGTGTTATCCAGTTTTTTTACTTTGGTCACAAATGATTTATATATCACGGTGCACCGCAGTGCATTCGGCGTCATTTCACTGGGAGGGGTAATCACTGTTTCGCTGCCCTCGCTTTTCATCATACCTTTGTATTTTCCGAGCTCATCGCTTCCACAATTTATTGTCTTTTTTGAGACACCGGCTGTTACTGCAAAATTGTTAGCTTTTCTTCCTTGCATAAACTCTTCTCCTGTCGGCATGCTAATTAAAATTGTGCTGCTTTCTCTCCTTCTGATATCTTCACTTGTATCAGGTTCACTACTGGTCTTGGTTTTAATAGGCGATTCTCCATTTTTTTTTTTTTTTGAAAAATACAACAATATTTTCCCCCTTCACACAAGGGAAGAAAAATAGGTGTTTTTAAAAAGCATTCAGCAAAAGTTCAACAACGTAATAAATCAACAGTAATAATTCAACAATTAAACACAAATATTACAACTTACGTCTAACAAACATCCACGAACAAGTCGAGAGAGATGATTATAACAGCGGTGAAAAAAATATCAATGTTAATTTATTGATGCATTTGGGCAAGTGTACATCTGTATTATCTGACAATTGCAAAAAAAAATGTTTTAAAGAAATTCAAATCTCTGCAAAAATCCTGTACAAATTCTTCCTGGTTCAAAACGTTGCTTACTTTTTACTCAACCTGATAAAAGAGGATTCAGTCTTGTATGTGTGTATTCAAAAATATATACACACATACATACCACACACGCACGTACGTACGCACGCACACACACACACACACACACACACACACACACACACACACACACACACACACACACACACACACACACACACACACACACACACACACACACACACACACACACACAATTACATATATACATACGAACATGCATACTACATACAATCAAATATACATGCATACATTCATTCGTTCATGCATGCATACATACATACATACATACATGCATACATAAAGATAACTTTAATATGTTTCGAAATGCCGCGAAATTTATTCATTGTCTCTAAAATACAATTAAATAGTCCGTTGTCAACTGATAAGCTTTATTTTAAAACTCTTTGGTTCCAGTAGGCGCCTGCTTCGTAAAATATCGAACATCAGAGGCATACGTCATTCAAAGAATCATTTAGTGCTATATATTCAAATATTTTGTCCAATTTCCAATAATCGGACAAGATGTTGCTGTCATGAAATAATTCATGTATTTATTGAAATTCAGTTTTGTTTTTACTGGGACAAAATATAAAACCAACAGTGAACCCTCTGAGATTGTCTTTTAATTGATTATTACTATGAAACTCTGTTTCTCTATATACAGTAGATAACTCGAAAAATTTTTCACTAATTTTTCGCAGACAAGTTTCCTATTAATGAAATTAGACAAACTAATTTCTTAAGAAATGATTTTCTATAATGAAGCAAAACATAATTATTTATTTTCTAAATAATTAAGAAATTCTACGTTTGTAGGAAGGAAACGTAGATTAAATAGATTCCAAGAAGAAAGGCGAAGCCAAAGATGGAATTTCAAAGAAAATTAATATCAGATATGTAAGTACGTTATTTTTGAAAGAGAATGTTAGTGTTTTGTATTACCTCTCAGAGATAGCGACAGTTTTACGTATCATACTACAGTTTGATTCAAAACAAATTTTACAGAACTAAATTCAAAGAATATAATTTTTACGACAAACAAATACACATATAATTGATATATGCATATATAAGTAAACGGCAGTAATATACGAAGAATTTCAGTCTTGCATTTAACAACATAAATAACTTACGCATTAAGTAATTAAGATTTTAATATTAATATTTTCAATGCACTATAATACAAACAATGATATATAGTGCATTGTTGTACCATTCAAAACTCTTTATATAAATATTATCATTTTCACACGATGTTAATAATGTGGATTAGACGAATTCATGGAATGTTCCGAAGGAAAGTTAATGAAGTTTCCGAAACTTTAATAAGAAAGACTTATTATATAAGAATCAGAAGGATCGCGTCAGGCAGTAGCTTCTCCTTTCAAATTCAAAGTTTCCGTTTAAAATACATAGGAAATGTTCCCTGATTTTTGAGTCATTAAATCTAAAGCTTAAATACTAAGCAACGTTAAATCTTTGAGCGAGAAGTAAACAGTAGTAGTACGGAATCGTAAAATATAATTGCCAACTAAATGTAGCGGTTCCATAGAGGACGATGCTACTGTTGTTTTTATCCTCAGAAGGACATCTCCTCCAGCTGGCTAACGACACACTGTCTTGTCCAATTAGTATTTGCGAGGGGAAATAATCGTTCCCATCTCTAGCTGAAACAACTGTAAGAAACTATTCTACTTTCTATGTTCTAAGTTATATATTTTAATTATTATTAGTATTTTTATATTTTATATATTATATATGTAAAGCATGTATGTATATTGTTATAATTGTTTTTGTTAATAAATAAATAGACATAATATAATGTCTAAAAGTTGATGAATACCACCTCTTCATCCCCTCCATTTTCTTATTGCCGTGTATATATATGTATTATGTATATATATATATATATATATAATATATATATATATTTACATACACACATAGATGTAAGATCCAAAGATCGAGGTTTACCAAGAATGTGAGCTTCATGCAATCCGTAGAAAATATAAAAGAATAACTTTCAGGAACAATAGTGGTTTATTGGAGCAGAAGGTTGTGGATTGTTTCCTTATCCAAGTACGGTAAGCTGAAAAAAGTTATTTTATATTTCATGGTAGGCAACCAGGGTTGCCAGGTATGAGAATAAAAATCCAAGATTTAAGGAATGGAGTTGATAAAATCCAGGCTACATATGATTCATAACGAGTAGAAGCTCGGAAATGTTAAATATCCAAGCGAGGTTTACACCGCAAGCTACCCTTCGGGCCCATGTTAACACGCGGAGGATTCAATTAGAATCCTCTGTGAGTTAACATGGGCCTCCTAACGACAATGTAAACTTCATTTCATCAAAGTAACCTTGGCCTGAAAAGTAGCCTGCGGCATACACTTCGCTTGGATATTTACCACTTCTGCGGTGTCGCTCGCTATGAAATATATCTAGTCCGGATTTTATCTTTTCGATTCCTTAAATCTTGGATATATATATAAACAAATAGTAAATGAGTATATGCATATATACGTACAGGTATGTGCATACCGACATCCACCTGTATGTATAGGTGCATATCTGGGTACAGGACATTGCAAACAAAACAGAGACGAGAAAACATAGAGAACATTCTACTTCATCAGCTACCTCCGTTTTAACAGCGGCGTTTCGAAGAGCTAGGCAGGACGCATCGTTAAAACAACTCTTCCCATGGACCGCAAATTAAATTTGTATACACAAATTAAATCTTGCCATGGAGGAATATCGTGGCGGACAAAAAGCAAGACAGGAAAACAAACAG
>NC_068984.1:89950709-89953692 GCF_001194135.2 Octopus bimaculoides | reverse complement strand
CATAAATAAAAGAAATCTTATTTAACAAACTGTGACACTAAGGACCGAGGTTACCGTGGTCTTTTCGTAGGTTTTTCTTTCCACGGATAACCTCCCCATTTATTGGGAATTTTCTGTATTATTTCGTATTTTTTGTAAATACCCCAAACGTTTTGCGATGTTTTTTTTTCATCGTTGTCCCCACTTTTTTTTTTTTTCTCTGCTTTGTTTTCGCCCCCCTCGAAAAGAAAAAAACTCTACATTTGTATTTTGTCCTCTCTGTGTTGAGCCCTGTGTGGCTAATAAAGAAACCTATCTATCTATCGATCGATCTATATGCCTGTCTGTCTGACTTATTCTGTCTGTCTGCCTCTCTCTCTCTCACACATTCCCTCTTTCCCCCTGTGTGTCTCTCAGCAAATGCCTGTGAATGTTACTGTTACTTTTCTACTCTTGAAGGGAGAAGTAGAAATAAAAATAAAAAGTAAAGATATTAAGCAGGTGAGGTATACTTGAAGAGAGCGGTAAAGCGAAAGAGAGAGGAAGGAGAGAGAAAGGGAGTGAGACAGAGAGTGAGTGGTGACTGAAACGAAGGTGGCGTTTGTTTTGTGTTTTTAAATGTTTATCATTGTTTTCAGAGTAGACAGATACATAACCACAAGAAATATTGGATATTACTTTTACTTTCCTACAATATAATTAATTACAGTATTCTATATACTGAGTCCTCAACCAATATTGGATATTACAGTAAGGGTCACAATATAGAAACATTTCTCATGGCACCAGCACACAATTTACAGATGCTTACATTTTTTATATTTTCCGTGAAGTTTTCGCGGATTCAGCTAATTCATAATTATTGTTAGAATGAGTTTTATGTTTCATTTTTCCCATTGTTTCATCTTAAATAAATAGCTATTCAACTATTTTTATTCCGTTTTATTGTTTCATTTTGTTACGTTTTATATAGTTTTATATACGTTGGAACTATAGTTTTCTGCTGTTAATTTAGCTTCTTTTTGAATGTGTTGATCATAGCTAGAGAAACTTCCTTTTGATTCCTCTAGAATTGCAAAGAAATATTTACCATTGGGATTATTGTATTAGTCTTATTTTTTAATTTTTTAATCAACCTTGTCATATGTCTTGATTATTTCAATATTCTTAGGATCATAGTTAAACCGGATACACCTTCCATCTTATTGGTCAGTACCATGTTTCATCGCATCATTGTATGGCTGTATGGTAAAAAGTTTCCTTCCCAACCACATGGTTCTGAGTTCAGTCCTACTGCATGGCACTTTGAGCAAGTATCTTCTACTATAGCCTCGGATGACCAAAGACTTCTGAGGAAATATAGTAAACGGAAACTGACTGTCTTTGTGTCTGTGTTTTTCCGCCAGCACAGCTTTACAACTGGTGTTGGTTTGTTTATGTCTACCTAACATTGCGGTACGGCAAAGAGACTGATAGAATAAGCACCAGTCTTTCAAAATAACTACTGGGATCGATTCGTTCGACTAAACCTTTCAAGGTGATGTCCTGGCATGGTCACAGTAAAAGTTTTAAAAATTCTACAGGAACAAGGCCTGAAATTTTGGAAGATTCTTCGAGTGGCACTTATTTTATCGACTATGAAAGCATGAAAGGCAAAGTCAACCTTGGCCTAGTTTGAACTCAGAATGAAAAGACGGAAGAAATGCGGGTAATAATTTTGTCAGATGCGGTACCGATTCTGTCAGCTTATTTACTATATGACAGAGATAAAATTAAGAAATTAACGGTTCCTATTAAACTTCCACAGCTCGTCTCTTTGAATGAACTGCAGTCCTGGATCAAGCGTAGACCGAAGCAAAGCGCCTGGCACCTAGAATGTCGTCAGCCGCCCGCAATTCTGTTAGTCGGGTAATGCAGTTGGAAGAGGTTCCACTTCGGCGTTCTATAGATGATTAGTGGTGAGCGAATGCAATGACATATTCGGGGTAAGTCTGGGTGTCGACGAAATTCAACTGGCTGGTATGTAGCAGAGGACTTTGGATCCGGGGCCTATGTATAATTCCCAGAAATTCTTGACTTGACAGTGTTACCATGGGGGATGGCCGGTTCGGAATAAACTCTACAAGTATGGAAGTGTCACCAGTCGGGCTTTCCCGAGATGCTCGCATGCTATCGTCCAGTATCGCTGACTTGTGGCCTTATGTCGAGCATATGCTGTCATGTGTAGGACAGATCCGACTATTGGCTCAGTCCATTCTGAAAATGATCTCGCTTACTTCCTTTGACCGGGGAAGGCAGGCAGTGTTTCTTTGTCTCGTAGCCTTAGAAACAGAGGTTGTGAGGTGAACCAGATTGAAAGGGCTGAAGACAGATACTTTCCCTTTTGGCTAAACCCTCATCAACTTTTTCAAGTTTCACTTGAAAAGAAATGTTAGAGTAGTGAGAGAAGTGCTACGTTCCAACAATTTTGTTGAAAGGTAGGTGAAATTTATTTTGCTATCGTTGTTTCTGTTTACGCGCTTCATTGTGTATAATTCCACATTGTATTGTCTTGTACTGTCCCCAATGTATTTTGTGGACCCTTAATGGATAATATAGTAAACATTATTATTATTATTATTATTATTATTATTATTATTATTATTATTGAGGCGTCGAGCTGGCAAAATCTTTAGCTTGCCGGGAAAATGCTTAGCAGCATTTCGTCCATCTTTACGTACTGAGTTCAAATTCCGCCGAGGTCGGCTTTACTTTTCATCCTTTCGAGTTCAATAAATGAAGTACCAGTGGATGTAATCGACTGTCCACCCCAACCCCAAATTTCAGGCCTTGTGCTTGTAGTAGAATAGAATACTATTATCATTATTATTATTATTATTATTATTATTATTATTATTATTATTATTATTATTATTATTATTATTATTCAGTAGTTTTATTTTTATAACGTGCTTTCACTTCACTACCGAGCGCAGCTCTGTGCGCCTTGGGTATGTGCTGTGGT
>NC_068984.1:89947534-89949157 GCF_001194135.2 Octopus bimaculoides | reverse complement strand
TACTACTACTACTACTACTACTACTACTACTACTACTACTACTACTACTACTACTATTATTATTATTATTATTATTATTATTGTTGTTGTTGTTGTTGTTGTTGTTGTTATCATCTCTTGTGATGCAAACCCCATCCTCACCAGACACCACTGAAGCAAAGAAAAGAAATCATCATTATCATCATCGTCATCATCGTCATTATAACCATCACTGTCGTCATCATTGTTGTTGTTGTCGTTCTCATCGTTGTCATTAATAATATTGTTGTTGATAAAAGTTATTTTGTGCCCTACACCAAGCAGTACATTACCAGCAAACTGTGTTTTCGAGTCTTTTGCAATTCTTATTTAAACCCACCTCATTAATCTATATATATATATATATAACAGAAGACGTGTGTGTGTGTGTGTGTGTGTGTGTGTGTGTGCATGTGTGTGTGCGCGCGTGTCTGTGCGTGTGTGTCTGTGCGTGTGTGTGTGTGTATGGTTGCTATGCATTTCCACATTTTTCAACCGTTTTCGCTCAAACTTTACACAGTGATAGCTTATTCTCCAAGGGTGGTCATGACCCACTTTATATTTTCCAGACCCCCTGCGTGTAACCAAAAACCGCGAATAACTGTTATAACTGTTAAGTAATTCAGTTTTTTGCCCATAACTTCTTGTTTTTTTTTTTTTTTGAGCGATTACCTCCAAATTTGACACGAACATTACTCATGACATAAGAATTGTTTTGCTTAAAAGTTTTGTCAAGGTCAACCATGTTAATTGTGGACAATCCGCAAATAACTGCGTAAAAATCGGTTTTTTGCCAATAACTTCCGCAGTTTCCAACCGATTCGCTCCAAATTTGGCACAAACTTCACTCATGCTTTAAGAATTCTTTTAAATCTATGTTTTTGTCAAGTCAATTTTTGTTGAATGGAAAAAGTCTGCGAATAACTGCGTAAAATTCGGTTTTCCGCAGTTCCAAAACTGATTTGCTCCAAATTTGGTATGAATATTACCCATGCTCAATTAACTGTTTTAAACTAATGTTTTGACAAGTTTTTTGCATTAAATTTGCAATTTACTGGATTAACATTGGCTTTTTGCTAACAACTTCTGACGTTTACTCATGCACCAAAGATTGTGGGGCAGTTTTACCGCGATGATTTGATCTGTATACATTAGTGTTTACTTAAAATACCTCCGATTATCGTCTATGGTCATGATGCCCCACCACTCCACTTCAGCACAAACTTTCTTTAATTACCCAAAGTGTGATAACATGGGGTGAACTGCGAGCATGGCATTTGACATGTGGGCTTGAACACTATTAATGTGCATCCCCCTTTATTGATCTGTGTACATTAGTGTTTACTTAAACTACCCCCTATGATCACCTATGGCCATGATACCATCCCACCTATGTCTTTTATTTTGTGTGAATGATTGCTTTTACCATGTCCTTGGTGTTTACTCCCCCACTCATTATCGCCGACAATCATAATGCTCCCTTTTCACCACCATTTTCCTTAATGACATTAAGTCAAGCGATATTGGGACACACACACACACACACACATACACACACATACATATATATATATATATATATATATATATATATATATATATATA
>NC_068984.1:89945749-89947009 GCF_001194135.2 Octopus bimaculoides | reverse complement strand
ATATATCAACAGAGGAGAGTAATGGGGTAGCTAGCTGACCATCTAGACACAAGCTGAAGTCTGAGCAGCCCCAGCTGGGTCACCTGGAAGAGGGTGTATGTTGTTGAAAGACCCGAAACACCTGATGACACCAAGCACATCACTGAAGATGTGTGCAGATGCATCAGTCATTAATGCATGCACAAAACATTATATGTATATTTGTGAGTGTTTGTGTGTCTGTGTGTTTGTGTTTGTACCTCCACCATCACTTGACAACCCATAACTTAGCGGTTCGGCAAAAGAGACCGATAAAATAAGAACTACGCTTACAAAGAATAATTCCTGGGATCGATTTGTTCGATTAAAGGCGGTGCTCCAGCATGGCCGCAGTCAAATGACTGAAACAAATAAAACAATAAAACCATGCCATTTTAATCCTGAGGAACGCCGGGTATCTCTGCTAGTGATGCCCTAAAGAATGTCTTACGCGCGACAAAATGTCACATTTTCCCTTTCTCAATCTGTAATCATCAGCTTAATAAAAAAAAAAACCAATAGAAAAATTGGAACCGTAGCACGCTGAATGAAAATTTCACTCCATTCAAATCTGAATGGAGTTGCTGATTTTGTCTTTTTGTTCTTGAACGTGTATTTTTGAATAAATTTATACTATATTGTATTTTCTTTTTTATTACCTACCTAATTTAAAAAGAGTTTAATCATATTTCTCCCGAGAGACTATGATGTCAATGTGATGAAGACAAAATTTTGAGATCTTGAAATACCCTGATTGTAAAAATATTAGAGCATTAAGAAAATTACCAACTTCGGATCTGAAATCTGTGCACTCAAATTAGGTAATACCAAATGTTGATACCAATGTAGCCAAAAATGTATTGACCAGTGTTATTTGTTAACCAATATAAATAAATAAACACATACATACATACATCATACACACACACACACACACACATACATACATACATACATATATATATATATATATATATAATTTGCGGTCTATGGGAAGAGCTGTTTTAACGATGCGTCCTGCCTAGCACTTCGAAACGCCGGTGTTAAAACGGAGGTAGCTGATGAAGTAGAATGTTCTCTATGTGGCTTGTGTGTTTTCTCGTCTCTGTTTTGTTTGCAATGTCCTGTACCCAGATATGCACCTATACATACAGGTGGATGTCGGTATGCACATACCTGTACGTATATATGCATATACTCATTTACTATTTGTTTTTATATATATATATATACATTGATGAA
>NC_068984.1:89941634-89943297 GCF_001194135.2 Octopus bimaculoides | reverse complement strand
ATATATACACATATATATATATATATATATTTGTGTGTGTTTGTGTGAGTATGTGTGCGTCAGTGTGTGTATGTATGATGCGGTTATTTTGAGTCTAATTTTAAGACTGTATCGCCAAATTTTTTTCAGATGGGCCATGTCAGCACATAAGGAGTCCAGATTTCGAGAAAAGCGAGTAAGTTAAATAGCACAAAATCTAGAGCTTATAGAGGAAAACTAAATTCAGATTTGATTTCAGCGTGTTCAAATGAGTTAAGAACTAGTGTTGGTATTAATGCAACTAAAACTTTGCTTCCCTTTGTTATTCAAGCATTGACTCAGAATCATAGTCATAAAGTATAACTGACACCACCATTATTGATTCGACAGGTTCAATACCATAGAAGATAACTGTTCGCCATTGCCAAGCACTTGTTTGATTCATCGTTATTGAACGTTCTGTATAAGATTAATCGAAATTTGCAACCGATAGCATTACAGCGAATCCCTTCTGAACAAACTTTTCTGCTCTAGGTACAAGGCCCGAAATTTTTTATACGCAACTGGTACTTAATTTATCGATCCCGAAAGGATGAAAGGCAAAGTCGACCTCGGCAGAATTTGAACTCAGAACGTAAAGACAGACGAAATAACGTAGCATTTCGCCCGGCGTGCTAACGTTTCTGCCAACTCGCCGTCTTCCTTCTGAAACGACTGTCAAATGTTGATGACACGGTAAATTACTGTTTATGATATATGTAGAAGTTGCCTCCCTTAGATCAGGTTTAGTTATATTACAGTTATTGTTTGTATGGAAGTGGAACATATGTAAAAGATGAAATGGGCTGAGAAGTTAAATGGATAACAAAGTGAATTCGGTTCACAAGAGAGATCAAAAGTATAATTAACTTATCAATTGGACGTCACGCACAGAAGATATTATAATGCTAACAAGATACAATTTTGTTGAGGAGAAAAAAATCAAGTTCTTCAAATACAGAAATATCCCGTTTGACAGAAGTAATGCGCCCTTGGAAATTCTCTCCGTAACGCGAAATTAATGATACCATTGATTTTCATGTAATAAAGAGAGGATGCATTCCGACGAATTCTATCGACAAATAAAGAATAAAAGAGTAATAAAGAAAAATGAGTGAAATAAAAAAAGGGGACACGACGACCTCTATACATGAAAATATCAATTTCAAAATGTATTTATGAAAACATTTAAAATGAAATATGGAATAAATAAGAATCGTAATATCGTATTAAGTTATAGTCATACCATAAGAGATGTTGACCACTAAGTGAGGGCGAGAGTGGAATGAGAACAACTGGAAAGTTGAGGGACACTGTCGTATATCTTATAATTCATTATCATTAACATAAGGGTCGAAGAACTTATCCATCAACTTTTTTCTACAGCTCAATGTAGGAACTGAACTCATTGTACATTCCATCTGTGATTTTATATTTTATATTAGGTTTGTTATCAGTAAAAACTCACTAACTCTCCTCTGTAAGAACCAACCGTTTAACAATATTGTTTGCAATCAATTTAAGTGGGGTTGATGGAATTTCCGTATTCTCTCTTGTATTCGTTGCTTGTTCTTATTCTAACAGCATTATATATGTATGTGTGTGTGTGTGCGTGTGTGTGTGTGTGTGTGTGTGTGTGTGTGTG
>NC_068984.1:89940507-89940804 GCF_001194135.2 Octopus bimaculoides | reverse complement strand
GGACGCATTCAGGCAGGTCATTATATCAGGATTATTATGAGCTAATTTTTTCCTTTATGTCTACGTATGGTGAATTGCTATTAGTAATAGTATTATGCAAAAGTAATGCTCATAAGTTCTTGATAGCTGCAGGGTTTTCATTTGAGAGCTATGCTATTCGAGCTTTCTATTCGAACTTTACCCAAGAGTGACCTTAAAAGAACCAGTCCGTTCGCTTTGAGGAGGACAATTTTTTAATAAAAAAAGTGACTTCATAAAACGGTTATAAAGAGCAAAGAGCTTACTATTCGAGTTTAT
>NC_068984.1:89930604-89939458 GCF_001194135.2 Octopus bimaculoides | reverse complement strand
CCTCCTCCATTCTCACCACATGTCCATACCAGCGCAATCGTCTCTCTTGCACGCCACAACTGATGCTTCTAATGTTCAGCTTTTCTCTCAAGATACTTACACTCTGACGGGTATTCACATTGATATATATATATATATATATATATATATATATATATAGTGTTTTTAACACATGTCGATGAAGAGGTTTTCTCTCAGACAAAAACTGCGGCATCGTGGTGTATTTATGGTTAAGTATAATACACAAATGGCGTTTAGTTTTATGTATTTTTGTCTACATTTGACTAAGCTTGTATATTAGCGTATTACTTATGCATAATGCACACATATTCATACATTTTAAATTAGCGCATTATACATGAGGACCACCTTGGTGCAACATAAATTGCATGTATTAACACACGTATATAAAATCATCACTGCAATTATTTCAGCATCAGCTTATAGACGAGTGCTCATGATAAATAAATATATACTGTGTGTAAATTTATTCAAATGCACTTACAAGTTGTTGCAGCAGCAAATACAGGCATTGCGCACGCACACACACACACACACACACACACACACACACACATATTCGGCGGCACACCTGAACTAAAAATATAACTAAAAGTATAAAGTAAAAAAAATTATATTCAGGTTACACTGCGGCACAACTAGCATCGTCTTGTGGCACACCAGCTTGCCGCAGCATACCGGTTGCGGAGCACTGGTTTACATGTCCAGCGCTGCAAAACCTTAATACAATGCACTAATTCTACTGCATGATTACGTCCTTTCCCTACAAGCATGTTCTTGGTGTTTCATTGTTACATAACATTTAAGGCAGCGAGCTGACAGAATCGTTAGCACGACGGACAAAATGCTAAGCGGTATTTCGTCCTTCTTTAAGTTTTGATTTCAAATTCCGCCTTCGGAGTTGATAAAAGAAGCACCTTTCTTCCAATCCTTGCTGTTCCCAATAGAGCAGATTTCTGAATGAATACAACTCTTGTAGTTACACCAATCTCAATAAAGGAGCTGTTAAGTCTATCGGTGACGGAACCTAAACACCTATAACAACTGGCATTACTTTTGTAGAAACCCTCCCTAATCGTCGTATTTCCCAAATCCTGGTAATTTCCTGTCTTCTCTTGTACTTTGAATGCTACATACATGTCCACAGATATAGCCACATCTATGATGGTGCTGTCTTTTTTCCCCTTGCCAAGAAATATTTCGTCCCCTAAAATTGTTGGCCATGTGCCAAATTTGAAACGATTATCACAACATGACCCTATGTCATTTCAACATTGCTATAAAGACAGATGACAATATACCGTTAAAATTGAGCGCTATAGTGTCATTCGCTTTTGCAGAAAGCTCTGTTCAACCTCGCTTACCGGAAACATTTCAGTTAGAAGACGAAGTCGGTCTGCGATTCTTATGCTGAGCTCTGAAGATTTCGATATAAACATTATAAATGATTATTCGAAAGAATTATTTCCAAACATGAGCGTATATTGAGGCTGCTTTTAACTCTTTCATTTCCACAGATAGTAGTTATTGTTGTATTTTACCTTATCAACCAAATTAGCGTTATGACAAGAAGTAAATGTAAATCCTATCGCAGAATTTCTTTGGTGCAGTTTCAAATCAATGTGGCAAATGCTGCCTTTTCTGATCCAATCCACTAAGTCTATGTCTAACGGACAAGTCTTACACATAATCTTCGAGCTGCACCGATCACATTTAGGATTAAATTTTCATCCCTGTCCAGTCTGGATTGAATTTCTTACCGGCTTTTCTTTGGGAAGGATTTACCAACGCTAATCTCCGTTTAATTGCTGCAGAAGATTCACCTATTGTTCTGTTACATATTATATCTAAAATAGTTTGACTTCAGCTGTACTTACAAAGTGATAGGTCATACATTAAAAATCGGTTTAACAGTAATTATTTTTGTTACATCCTTCGAAATGAGCAGAAAGATAGTTCAACTTACAGCTGTTCATGAAGAAAATTAGCCTCGTCTGTTTGACTAGTAGGGAGGTGTCTTCGAAAACATTGGGTACAGACAAAAACAAAATAAAGATTCAAAAGATTAGCAAACTGCAGTTCAGCCAAACAGACGATCCGTGGAAGAACGGGTGGGACAAACGATGATCATATTACTCACCGCCAAGGATGTCTTCCGCATCAGCAGCCACGGCATGCCCAATTCTCCATTCAGCGTGTATTGACCGCAAATGGAGCAACTGACCAGTGGAAAACGTCCCTTCCACAGAAAGCAGAAGAGTACGCGTTCCAGTGGGCCAGACGTGAACTGGAGCAAGGCACGACAGTCAAACGATAATTTATGACGGAGGCAATGTATGCATTTGAACACTGCCCGACCTTTCAGGGATAGCTTTCTCTAGGTCACTTTGCTGGTCACCTCGTCCCAGTTCTTTTCCATTTGAAGATCTGGGCCAAACCAGACCCGAGCAACTTAACCGGTCCCTCCGTCCAGCGTTCCACGACGTTGTTGGTCGGCATGGACCTGCCTCTCCAGGTGCCGAGGTGCAGGCCTAGCGACTTTCCTGGGTCAATTTTTGTTTCTGTCATCGTCTCTTATTCTTTTAGAGCAGTGCTAACCAGATTTATGTGCCTAGTGTTCAACATTCTGACTGTGACGTCATTTGTGTATGTCGACACGGTTCTCCCTCATCTTAGTTTGCGTGGGATGCCTCTCAGCGCCTACAATTTCCACAACAGTGATTCTAGAGTCAGTACATACAGAGCAGAGGAACGGGGACACCCTTGACGGGCAGAGTGCATGATGCAAAATAGTTCTAACAGGTAACTATTCACCCGAACTACCGAGCAGATGTCATTGTAAATTGCGTCGGTCCAGCCACAGAAAACGGGACCGAAACCTGCAGCCGTGACAGCGACCTCCAAGTATTCATGGTCGATCCTATCGAAGGATTTAGATCGGTCCCAGTTGATTAGTGCCGCACTCATACAAGCTTCTTTACCCACCCTATTTATGAGGTATCACATGAGACAGAGGTTGTCGGGGATGGATCTGCTCGGGAAGGTGGATGTTTGTACATCACCGATCACTTGTTTGACGATAACTCTTTCCTAACACCTTGACCTAAATTTTGAAATCTGCGTTCAGCAACGTTATGGGACTAGAATTTTCTATTTTACCCACCTTGTTTGGGCCCTTTCTCAGCAGGTCATAGGGCATACTATCCCCTCCACCCATCGTGCATCCCATCATCGCATCCTGTGTTTCTGTGGCTGTTATTGGAATTTCGCAACGCCCCGCTCCCCTTATCGATAGACTTGGTAGGTCGTCATGATAGACACTGAAGTCCATCTGCGTTCCGGAGTGCAATTCGTTCCAAAGAGTTGGGCGAAATGCTACTGAAATGCCGCTCACATCTGCTTGTGCTCGAGTCCCGTGCATCCATTTTGGTCCACCACAGACCGAATTTGTTGCCACCTTGTGTCTTTACCACTCCGTTCTCTCTTTTCTTTGAGCTCGCGCCTTAGCTCTCTCAATGCATCCTTCGTTAATGATATAATATTTCAAAAGTTACAGATGTTCTTAAATCAACACAATTATTTTAGTTTGCGATTTTATGCACCATACAAAAAATATGTGGAATCCGATTCAACTAATAAAATAATTATAATTCTGTTCTTTCTCTTTGTGAAATGTTTCTAATTCCACTTGAGTCGATAGACTGTGTAACATTATGATATGACAATAAATCGACAATATAGCTACCCTAATATGACTTCAGCTGATCTAAGGGAAGTAATTCTTACATATATAATAAACAGTAATTTACCGTGTCTAACATTTGCCCCAGCCAGTCTGTTTCAGAGTTGATTCATTGCAATGCTGTCGATTGTTAATTTCTATTAATCTTATACAGAGCGTTCAATAACGATGAATCAAACAAGTGCTTGGCAATGGCGAACAGTTATCTTCTGAAGTATTGAACCTGTCGAATCAATAATGATGGCATCTGTTATGCTTGATGACTATGATTCTCAAGTCAATTCTGAGTCTATACTTGAATAATGATTATTCAAAACTAAATAAATATATCAGTGTCTTGGCTAAACTATGTTATATATCGCTATCATTTCTTACTTGTATCAACGAAATTTATTGAATCAACTCCAGTACATTACTGGACATCAGGAGGAACAGAAGACGAAATCAACAACTTTATTTAGATTTGAACTCCCAAATGATATGAAAGCATATCATCCAGCGTTTTACAGTTTAACATCTCCATTGGCTTTTACGTCAGAATTAATAACGATTTAAAAAAGATAAATGAGTAAACCGATTACAAATTGAGTAGGGGGACGATTGAGATTATGTAGCATTTGTAATATTCTTTAGGGCAACATTGGTGAGGTGGGTTTCAATGAGAATTGTACTTGACTCACAAACACAATTTGCTGGTAAGGTACTATTTGGTCTACGACGCAATAACAACACCGCTATGAATAAATACTATGACGACGACGACAATAACAATAACAAGAATAATTATTATTACTTTCTGGACCCGTGAAAAGTTGACGGAAAACATTAAAAATGTAAGCATATGTTTGTATATTATGACCGTCTGTCTTTACGTTCTGAGTTCAAATTCTGCCGAGGTGGACTTGCATTTCGTCCTTTGGGGATCGATAAATTA
This sequence comes from Octopus bimaculoides, assembly GCF_001194135.2. NCBI lineage: Eukaryota > Metazoa > Mollusca > Cephalopoda > Octopoda > Octopodidae > Octopus > Octopus bimaculoides. The sequence continues at coordinate 89,934,761 of NC_068984.1, read as the reverse complement.
AGTACCAGTACTGGAGTTGATCTAATCAACTGGCCCTTTCCCCACAGACGTTTCAGGCCTAGAAAAGTATATTGTGACAGTTACAGAATATAGGAAGTAATGTAACACCAATGACTATATAATCCAACCAAAATATCTCAGTTATACAAACGTAAACGGAATTACTATTTAACCTTAGAATACATCGAACATATGCAAAGAACCTTCTTGGTTTAGTGGTACGGAACGTTTTTCTGGTACTTGTTTATTCTTTTACTTGTTTCAGTCATTTGACGGTGGCCATGCTTGAGCACCACCTTTTAGTCGAAGAAATTGACCCCTGGACTTATTCCCTGTAAACCTGGTGCTTATTCTATCAGTCTTTTCTGCTGAACAGCTAATTTACATCGGTGTGAAGCAATGGTGGTGGTGGGACAAACACAGACATATACATACATGCATACATACATACATACATACATACATGCTTGCATGCATGGATACATACATACATACATACATAGATACGTACATACATACATAGATACATAGATACATACATGCATGCATACATACATACATACATATATGATGGGCTTAGAGGTAGTGGTCTGGTGCGATTTTGTGGTTTGTTGGCCGAGAGATCCAGCGCACAATCTTATGCATACAAATATACACATACATGCACACACATCCACAAACACATACCTAGAGAGAAGCAGACAGACAAACAGACAGTAAATGTCAAATAATTCACAACTAAGTTTTCACTTTTCTCTCTCTCTCTCTCTCTCTATCTATCTCTCTTTCTCACTGTCTTTCTCTCTCTCTCTTTCTTTCTTTCTCTCTCTCTCTCTCTTTCTTTCTCTCTCTCTCTCAATTTCTCTCTCTCCCTCACGACTCACTGTCTCTTTCACTCTCTCTCTCTCTCTCTCTCTTCTTTCTTTCTTACTTCCTCTTTGTCCTCCTCTCTCTCGCTTTGCCACTTCTTTGAAGTGTGGCACACACCACAGGTACGTAAACAAAAGTTAGCGTATTCATATTATTATTACTATTTCGACTATTGGCATCAGGCCTGAAATTTTATGGGTGGATCATCAACTCCAGTGCACAACTGGCACGTATTTTATCGATCCCGAAAGGATGAAAATCAAAGACGATCTCGGCGGAATACGAACTCAGAACGTAAAGACGGACGAAAGCCACTAAGCATTTTACCCGGCGTGCTAACAATTCTGCCAGTTCGCCGCCTTAATAATAATAATAATAATAATAATAATAATAATAATAATAATAATAATAATAATAATAATAATAATAATAATAATAATAATAATAATAATAATAATAATAATAATAATAATAATAATAATAATAATGATAAACGGGTTTGATACAGTAATAGAGCAGTTAAAATAGAAGGTCATGGCAAAAAGCCAGGAGATCAGAAGATTTGTGAACAGAAATAAGCAGTTCGAGGAGAACGGATTGTTAAAAAATAACACAAAGCAATTCTTCCGAACGTTAGAAGAAGACAATGGAGAAAATGTTGTTTCTTATGCAAATCAAGCCAAGGAGTTCTGGAGCGGATTATGGGGAAACAATGTAGTGCATAAAAGGGATGCAATATGGATAGGAACTATCAAGACAGAATTACAAGGAGGAAAGAAGCAAAGGAATATTGTCATAAACACGGTTGACGTGAAAGAACAAGTGGGTAAAGTGCCTAACTGTAAAGCCCCCAAACCAGATGGAATTCATGGCTTTTGGCTGAAGAGATGCCACGCGATGCATGAACGACTAGCAGCCCAATTGAATGAGTGTGTCCAGAAAAGTACAGTCCTCGCGTGGATGGTGACTGGGAGGACAACACTTATAATGAATGATACAAGAAAGGGGAATATTGTGGGAAACTACCTAAGCATAATCTGGAAAATACTCACTGGAATATGTGCGGCAAAGACATATTCTTTCCTGGAACAGGAAAAAATATTATCAAGGGAACAAAAAGGATGTAGGAAGAATTCTCAGAGTAACAAGGATCACCTGATCATCGATAAACCAATTTTGAGGCATTGTAAAACACATCATACAACCATGTCTGTAGCTTGGATTGACTTTAAGAAGGCATGACATGATGCCTCATTGTTGGATCGTTGAATGCCTTCAGATGTTTGGTGTAGCTGAAAATATCACAAATCTTCTGATGAATAGCATGAAAGAGTGGAAAACCAAATTGTACTCAAGTAATGTATTCCTTGGAGAAGTTGATATTAAAAGGGGCATCTGCCAAGGTGACTCGTTTTCTCTGTTACTATTTGTAATTGCACTAATACCCATAACAATAACACTTAAGAAAGTTAAGATGGGTTATCGATGTGGGAAGAAAGGCCCATCATTGAACCATCTTCTGTTTGTGGATAACCTGAAATTATTTGGAAAATCTGAAAAACAGATAGATTCCTTAACCAAAACAGTCCAGAAGTGTGGTAGGGACATCCGTATGGAATTTGGGATTACTAAATGCTCAGTACTTAATATAAAAAGAAGGAAGAAGGCAGCCTGCAGAAGATTACGGTTACCATTAGGAGAGACCATGGGTGAACTCGACGGTAGTGGGTATAGATACGTAGGATTTTGGAGCTGGATGACATTCTACACAGAGAATGGGACCCAGAAGTGACAACGTCAGGACGAGAAAGTTGACGGTGCATGGGGCGTTACACCCCAAAGTAAACGTAAACTGACTGCATATGAAAAGAAAGACTGGTGGCAGAGAACTAATTAGTATAGACCATTCTATTAGGAGTGAAATGAGAACGCTTGTCGAGTATTTGATAGATAGTGATGAAGACCTGTTGGAATATGCCGCGAAAGATATGGGTGTAAGTACAGATGAAATGATGGGCAAGGAAGAGTTTAACCAAAGAGTTGAAGAGATGAGAAAAGAAGACCTTGAAATGAGAATGCATGGACAGTGTGAAAGGAATACACAAGACGTTAAGGATAATACAGCATCGTAGGAATGGCTTCAACGAGGTGATTTGAAGCTTACCACCGAAAGCCTGATCATTGCTGCACAAGACCAGGCTCTCGTTACCAAGTCACTGAAGTATAACATCTATAAAATTTATGACACCCAGAAATGCAGACACTGGGGAAAGAGTATAGAAAATGTGACCCACTTGGTAAGTGGATGTGAGAGCCTTGCACAAAAAGAATATAATCGCCGCCACGATAAAGTGTGTGTGTATCTTCATTGGTTCTTATGCCGTAAATACTAATATGATGTAACAGAGGACTAGTATGAGCATGTACCAAGTAAAGTTATGCAGGAGGTCGGTAAAGTAACGATACTGCGGGACTATGCTTTTCAGACGGATCGTGTAATCGAACACCATCGGCCGGATATTGTCATATTGAATAAGAGAGACAAATACTGTCAGTTCATTGATGTAGTCATATCAAATGACATGAATGTTGTGAGTAAAGGGGTTGAAAAAAATCACCAAGTACTCCGAATTGAAAGTGGAAATGGCAAAGACTGGATGGAATGCGAGAGAGTAATGTAAAAGTGATACCAGTGGTGATCGGAGCGTTGGGCTCAATCCCAATGAAACTTCAAAACATGTTAAGGCAACTAGAAATCTCATGCAAGAGTGATGTCTTGCAAAAAGCAGCCTAATTGGGCGCAGCGCACATCTGAAGGAAAATATTTTTTGTCTGAGGTCCTTGTTGTGACTTGACAGATAACTAAAGACTCCGGTGCATTTTAACCTACATTGTGTTACGAAGGAATAATAATAATAATAATAATAATCTGGAAACACTAGCCATAAACAAGGTGGCACCAATTATCATAAAATACATAGAGCACTCAATGAACAAATGGCAGACAGTGCTACAGCTCGAAACAAAAGAGGGACTTGTGAAAACGAAAGCCATCCCCATTAGAAGAGGAATATTCCAGGGAGACACGCTCTCTTCACTCCTGTTCTGCCTGGCACTCACACCTTTAATCGAATTGCTAAATAGAACTGGATGCGGTTACAAATGCTACGGAAAAACAGTCAGCCACCTTCTATATATGGATGACCTAAAATTATATGCAAAAAACGACAAAGAGCTAGAAACACTACTACAGACAGTACACGGCTTTACCAAGGAAATAGATATGA
>NC_068984.1:89926640-89926941 GCF_001194135.2 Octopus bimaculoides | reverse complement strand
GCGTGCGTGTGTGTGTGTGTGTGTGTGTGTGTGTGTGTGTGTATACACGAGAGGCATCTTTCAGTTTCCGTCTACCAAATCCACTCACAAGGCTTTGGTCGCCCCCAGGCTATATTAGAAGACACTTGCCCAAAGCTCCACGTAAGTAGGACTGAACCCAAAACCATGTGATTGGGAAGCAAGCTTCTTACCACACAGCCATGCATGCACCTGAAATTGATAGTCAGCGTTAATTTTCGAATCTTATTGGATTCTCATCACAGGTATCTGCATCAATTTGTCTAACACACACACACACACA
>NC_068984.1:89925659-89926307 GCF_001194135.2 Octopus bimaculoides | reverse complement strand
TATATATATATATATATATATATACAGGGGTTGGACAAAGTAATGGAAACATCTTAAAATTTCAAATAAATTTATTTTAATATGGGATACGACCAAAGTTTGAATTGTTTCCAAAGGAATTTTGTCCATTCTTCAGCTAAAACAGTTTCCAGTTCTTGTAGTGATGATGGTGGAGGATAAAAACATAAAAATAAACAGACTTTTGACGGTTTTATAGATATTTCAAAATTATGAAGCTATGATGCTAGTTGTTTCCATTATTTTGTATACATATATATATATACACACACATGCGTGTGTATGTGTGGTAAAAAGCTTGTTTCCCAGCCACATGGTTCTGAGTTCAGTCCCACTGCATGGCACCTTGGACGAGTGTCTTCTACTATAGCCTCAGACCAACCAAAGCCTAATGAGTGGGTCTGGTAGACGGAAACAGGCAAAAAGCCAGTCGTATATGTATATATATGTGTGTTTATGTGTGTGTGTGTGTGTTTATGTGTGTGTGTGTGTGAGTGTGTGTGAGTGTGTGTGTGTTTATGTGTGACTTTGTGTCAGTGTTTGACCCCACCTCACCTCATCGATTGACAACTGAAAGAATAATAGAATATATATATATATATGTATATATATATATATATATATATATAT
>NC_068984.1:89920956-89924395 GCF_001194135.2 Octopus bimaculoides | reverse complement strand
GTTCTGGCCTTACCCACGATCCTTTATACACTATATTCTACACAACGCTTCATATTACTTATTCCATTATATATATGTCAATTTTTTTCGCTCGTCCTTAATTCTTCCGTCCCTCTGCCTCTACCTCTCTCTCTCTCTCTCTTCTCTCCTCACGTGACCGGTGTTTGGCCAAGCCTGATCTTTCTTTCTCGGTTCGGCTGTCGTCCGTGCAACATTTATATTCCTCCCTTTGCCTGTGAAATCGTGTATCCCTGCCGTAAGGCTTTATTTCCACACACGCCAGCTTAATTTAATTCGTCCTTAGTCGAAAGACACCAATTGTCATGTCCATGCGTTTTGTGTGCGTGTATGTCTGCGTTTTGTGTATGTGTGGGGGATGGTGTGCGTGTGGGATGATGTGTGGTTTGTATGCATATTATGTAACGTACAGAAATTGTATTACCTTAAATAGAATCATGATACCTTAAATAAAGGAGAACTCGTATTACACTTAGATAGATGTCTTTTGTACTTTTTTATAATATACAATCTTAGAAGAAAGCCTAACCTAACGATCAGTAGTATATAAGATTATTGATAATCGACAGAAGGTGTCTGCTAAGACACCAGATACATGTATCAAACGATGACAGATAATTTCGGATACAACATATATGAGCTTCAAGGACACTTGCACTTAACAGCACTTGTGACATCAGTTTTATGGACCATAATAGCTATAATACTAAATAACAGAATCTGATGCAATAACACACTTTTCATATTGTCCATTGTTAAAACCGTATTTCTTAATCCACACTTAGATGCATGCCTACCTATAACCAAGAGTAGATGGAAATGGAGAAATATCGAGCCATTTGAATGTAACCCGGGTGGGATACCGCTTAAAAGATTTTAACCGACTTTAGTTGTCCCAGTAATTTTTCTGGTGCATATTTTGTGGACCGACGAAAGGGCCAAACGTTAAAGTGTGATGGACGAAAAGAGAGGCAACCAAAACGAACCGAAATACCACATTTTTTCGTTTGACTCGTACGCACGCGTGCACATACATCCAACGGTGTCCGTACGGCTTCCGTCAACCAAATTTCTGTCACAAATCTTTGGTTGACTCTAGACTATGGCACAAGATACTTGCTGTATAGTTACTAGGGTGACATTGTTGTGAAATGATTTTCAGTTCTACATGCCCATACCTGAAACATTATATTAACTTCTTAGTCCAAAAATACAAAAATAAATATCAATAAAATAGTGATAAATGAAAGCAAATGGAACAGATGCTTTGTCGGAATCATCAAAATTCAGTATAATGGCTAGAATCTAAATCATGGAGGTATGTAAATCTTATGAATCGTGGACATTGTTCTTCTTTAGTTCCTTATTGGCCAAACCTATGACTTATTGTCTGCAAGCACAATATATGAAGAACTACATTACCAAATATATCTTTTCATTTGTAAGAAATGTAGGATGTGATTCTGAAGAATATTCAGTTGAGATTTCTAGCAAGTCGAGTGACTGCAAATAGGTTTCCTAGATGTATAGTGTATGTTGTGTTTTCGAGATCGACATTTTTCATTTATCGAATTATTTCAAATAGAACTTTGAATAAAAAAATAACCAAACTTGAATACTATTAATATTTCATATTAAAGGAATATGGTCAATCAAATCAATTTCTGGTATTTTATATTGAGATGAAATGTAAAACCCATCCCACCAGAATTTGAACTCAGAATGTAAAGAAGCAAATGTAACTGTTGGATGATAATTAGTTTGAAATTTTTCTTTCATTTCAAAATATAACTGTCATTATAAATCTGTGTGGCGTCCGACAATATATTCTGTTTGATGCCGAGTCTCTTGCATTGTCCGCGTGAGAACTCACAGTGGAAATAATTATGACTTTGGCATCCAATAGAAAAGGGAAAGAAATGAAAATAAAAACATTATGAAGTTAACCAATGTAAAACAAATTAAGATCCTTACACAGAAAATATGGAAAACCAAAGGAAAGAAAAATTTGCAAAATACATTTCCAAATGAAAAAAAGGAAAGAAACAACATTAAAAATGTATTATTGCATAAAAGAACGGAAAGAAAAAAATAAATTTTAAATAATAAGAAATTCGAATTAAGAAAAAAGGAATATTAAACTGTAAAATAAAAAAGTAAGAACGGATATTAAAAGTGTAACGTGCAAAATATACTGGTATATTAACATGAAATTGAATATAATAATTGTATCTAAAACTATAACACAAAGAAAACAGGTAATTGTAAAAGTCTGTAACTGAAACTGTGATTTTTTTCTGAGATTAATGAAGAATTCAGGCAATTCTTTATGTTTGTTGTTAAGTATATATGAAGAGTTTCCAACATGAGTTTCCGAATTCTAGTTGATTAATAGTATATTTCCTATATTATGGCTTTGCAATACTCTGAAAAATGATTACATATTAAAAACAAAAAAACAAAATCAACTTTCATCAACGCTGAAATTGTATCGAGAGAATGTAAGAATTTCGTAGCTTACTACCCTTAGTTGGTCTTCATATTATTCAAACGTAAACTGTGTTTGGTGCTTAACTAAATAGATAATTGAAAAAACAGGTTTTTAAGTTGAGTGTATTTGTTGAATGTTCTATTAGTAGCAGTGTCTGCTTTAGTTTCTCTCATAGCCTCGTTACTTTCAAATTTAGTATCTATGAGTTTTCTGTTTCTCATCTGCGTTCGTAAAGATTGATTTTGGTCTTAAAGTAATTATATTTATTCAAAAAAAAAAAAAAATTATCTCATAGCCACATTCATTGTTTTGTGATTCACGAATTTATTACCGGAAAAAAAGGAAATAAATCATTCCATTTTTTTGTATAGGAATTATTTAGTACATCATGTATACTGCGTAGAACAATTATATAGCTGAATGTCTTACACATTATTTGACTTTTCTTCTTATAGCCAAACAAATCTCAATGACAGAATGTAATTTGATTGCATACAAATATATTTACTTAGATACTGTCCAGTTGTCTCATTTTCAAGCGTTTTAGTAATCGGCAATGTGAAACTCAGAGTTATGATTCACGAAATCGTCAACCTTTAATAAGATGCAAAAACTCTCTGTAGTGAGTACTTTTATTTCATTTGTAAACACGATTTATAAAAGAGTATATATTAAAAACTGGATGAAAGAATACATTCCATTGTTTTATTAATGTTTCGAACGTATGTATTTTTTGGCATCCATATGAATAAAGAATAATACATAAAAAAATAAACTTCTAATAAATGACAAAAATCAATTCAAGCAATGAAAATAATATATTTTATTGTTGAAATAGACTTTTATATAAAATACTGACATTTGCATATATATCTCTGTGTGTGTGTGTGGGGGTGGGTGTGTGCGTGCGTGCGTGTTTGTGTGTGTGTG
>NC_068984.1:89920445-89920946 GCF_001194135.2 Octopus bimaculoides | reverse complement strand
TGTGTGTGTGTGTGTGTGTGTGTGTGTGTGTGTGTGTGTGTGTGTGTGTAACATTTTCTAGAACAGCATTAGACGGGAAATAAGAGAAAAAATAACACTAAGTTAGCCGAACCACATGTTTACCACTTGCCGCGCGACCATGTAGCTTGCAGTTAATAGCAAATGTTTTCTGCTAATTCTGTCATCAAAATTGGAATCTATAAAGTTTTACTAGATGAATAAAACACACTGCTTATTTGAACTCTAGAATATGATAAATAGTTACTTTAACGTATAATGATTATACACACAAGCATACCCACATACGCACGCACGCACACACTCACACACAGGTACGTATGTAAATTTGTGTTTTTAATATAGCATGTCGATGAAAAATATTTTCCTCTGACAAAAACTAGAGCATCGTGTCTGTCAACAGTATATGATATTAAAACAGTCAGTTTAATGCTGTGTGTGTGTTTGTGTATTCATATATATATATATATATATATATATATA
>NC_068984.1:89914090-89920023 GCF_001194135.2 Octopus bimaculoides | reverse complement strand
CCCACACACACACATGCAATAACCATTTATGTTATAAGTACTTAGTTTTCCTATTCACGGAATTGTCTCAAGGTATTAACAACAAATTTCAGTGAAATACTGCCTTAGATCGCACAATAGTGAGGTGGTAGTTGAATTGAAGTTATTTGTGGCTTTCATATGATTTAAGAGGGAAGTGATAATTATAATTTAATAAAGAAAACATTTATATGTATTATTTCGACATAAATTTTGCAGAACCTATTTGATGTAATGAGTAGCGAAGTCGTCATGCAAGCTACGTACATGTAATTCGTTTGTCAACATAGCATTAGTTACTTCTGTTTCAAATTATGTAACAATATAATGTGTACTTAAAAGCTTAAGTGTTTATGTTACGTCTAATTACAATATATGCGTGCGTGTATACTTGTGGTGTATGTATGTGAAAAATGAAATATTAATTTCAAATTGGGACACAAGGCCATCAAGTTTTGGTGGAGGGGGTAAATCGATTATATCGACCCAAGTGCTCAATTGGTACTTATTTTATCGACCTCGAAGGGATGAAAGGTAAAGTCGACCTTGATGCAATTTGAAGTCAGAACGTAAGACGGACGAAATACCGTTAAGCATTTTGCCCGGCATACAAACGATTCTGCCAGTTCGCTGCCTTAATGAGCAATGAAATATTAACAGCATTATTATCAATTATGAATATTTATTAAGATAGATTTAGTAATGGTCTAAAATAAAATGGTGTATTTCTGGCCTTGTTTAACATGTCTTCGTATGTTGGGACTTGAAGTATATGACAATTTAAAGATTTTAATATGAGATGTTGTGGCATCAGATTATATCCAATATTGACTAAAAATATTTTACAATTAAGTTTTCTCAATTTACCGATTTCCTCAATGATATTAGGCGTAATAATATTTACAGATGAATCGAAATATATAATAACGTTGAAATGATCAGTACTCCTATTATTTAAATCTAGCTTTGATTGTATCGTCTGAGATATTTTGGAGATAACAGCTTCAAGATTAGAAACGTTTTTAGCAGTGTTAGTTATATTCAGTTTAGTTTCTGAGTGTATTGGGGTGAGTGGAATGCTGAACGTCTGTGGGCAATATGGAAGTGCTACGATTTCGAAAGCTCCATATCCAGTATACGGGAGAAGAATCCTTATGAACTGATTGATCATGTTACCTCGGAGAGCTCCTATCGAAAGCAAATCGTAACCAAAACAAACAGCACCTGTAAAGAAAATTGTTATATATTAAAAAAAGGTAAAACATTAGAAGTAATACATGCATAAAGATATAATAGTTTTAATATCAGCAGTGATATCTACATACTGAGATAAAGGCTCTCTGCACATAGGTCAACAATTTTTCTTTCAGGTATTTAATATTAAATATCTATGAGGATAGAATACTTTCAATCATTTTTTAAATTTCATTTTTAAGATCTTTCTAAACAAAAATTTGTGTGTTCATAATTAATTTAAAATCTTAAGATTGCCGACGCTATCTCTAGATGAAATAGCGACGTAACAGCTATTTCATTTTAAGATAGTATCGTGGAAACACTATGGTATTTGATTCTTAATTAATTTCCCCTGACCTTATATTTTAGAACGTGAAATCAAACTTCTATCTATCTATCTATCTATCTATCTATCTATCTATCTATCTATCTATCTATCTATCTAGCTAGCTAGCTAGCTAGCTAGCTATTTGTCTGTCTGACTGTCTGTCTGTCTGTCTATCTGTATGTATGTATGTATGTCTGTCTGTTTGTCTGTTTATTTGTCTGTCTGTCTGTCTATACATATGCACACATATTTACGTATATAAATATGTATGTGTGCTCATTCTGTCATAAACAGCATAAACAGATTCACTAGGTTAAGTTATTCCTTTGTATATCATAGCCAAATACAATTTCCACAATCGCCCACAGAGAGAAGATAAGATGAAAGAAGTTAAGAATTAAATGGCCATTAACAATATAAAATATCCTTACATCAATCTTTCCCTAGAAGTGTCATACAATCATGAAATACGAAATCAACTCTATTTTAACAAAATCTCTAATCGATTCGGACTTCAAATATTTGATACTGGTTTCCAGATATATCTCTTTAGAAGACAGTATCATTTCACTGGCTTCACATCAACAATTTACGTGGGAGAATGCCACCCATTTTAATTTCAACTTCAATGTAATGTAATAAATAGTTCCTTCTGCCAAATATTGAAACTTGTTCTCAAACGAGTGCAAGTGCCAGGCATAATATATTGTCATAAGTGTCGAAAATAAATCTCTTTTAGTAATATTAAAGTTAAATACATATTTCTTTACAATCGCGTTCCTTTTTATCTGTAGGAGTCATGTAAAAAGAATATCATTAAAATCTACTTAATCCAAGACAGCTATTATTTAATTACACTTGAGTCTTTGTGGGAGAATCTACTAGTTCAAAGAGCTCAATTTTATATGTTATAATACCATAACCGAATATTTTGTGAACAAATTTTCTCAAGAATAAAACGTATAATAGACATATTCGTATTTCGACAACATCTGATCCTTGTAACATGCATGGCGAACACAATAACAACGAAGAGGAATTAAAAACAAATACTAAACAGACGAAATGTATGTTTGGCAGAAAAATTATTTACTCTTGAATTTAAAATTAAGAACACATGTTTAGAAACATATACAAGTCAAAGCCACCACAGGAGACTTTTCAAATATTGTGCATAGAAAAAAACAAGGACAAAAAATACTCATGAAATACTAATATGAAAACTTCAGTTTGTAAAAGCAAATCATATGTTCATAAAAATAAATGTTTGCTTCCGAAAGGAATGGCCGAATGAAAACGGAAATATCTTCATGTGGCACTGGTGACATTTATTCCACTCATGAAAGAAGCAGATGCACAAAAATGCTTTAGGAAGTGAGATAAGCCAAAGAGGGATATCTACATCGTTCTTTTCATAAGTCCTGAATACAACAGAAAAGACTGCGGCCGAACGTGAAACTTGTGCTATTCTTGAGTGTGTAAATTATGTCATCATTTAGAAATGTAAGCAGTCGGTCATATGCCTTCTCTAGGTCCATACACTTCCCTGCCTTTTGTAAAAAACCTATCACACATGTCTTACTATAAATATTTGAACTGTACACCCCTTTCCACTCCTAAAACTGTACTGCTCCTCCCCTAGTACACTCTCTGTCTGGTTCCTCACCCTAACAATCAGCATTCTCCCACACAGTTTAACAACCACACAGCAGACTTTCAACACTCACATTTATCCCATTTCCCTTTGTACAGTGGCACTATAAAGGCACTGCAGCAGTCCATATAACAAACATTCATAAGCCTCATTAACCATTTAACCACTCTCACTCCTCCTTTATTTAGGTATTCCACGGTGCACCCATCTATACCTGGCGCCTTCTGGTTTGCCATCTTCCGCAAGGATTCCCTCACCTCCTCTCTTCCAATTGTATCGTAGTTCCATTCCCCAACAACAGGCATTCTCCTCCCATTTGCCTACCTAACATCTTCCACATTTAACAGCTCACTAAAATACTCTGCTCATCTCCTTCGTACATCGTCACTTCCTTTCGACAAATTTCCACTTATGTCCTTCACCCTTTCTTCCTTTCCTCCGACCACCTCTCTTATCCTCCGTACCTCTTTCCAAAACATCCTTTTATATAAAAGAATAAAAGAATAAATAACACTTATGGAGCAATTTCAAAAAAGTTTCGTCACAAGAAGTCTTCTTATTGAACCTAAAATATCTATAGTGATGTATCATTTTCTTTGTACGAACTTAACTGCAGTACTGTAAATACAAGAACCAATTCTAACTTTCTGCAATTTCACTGCTCTCAGAATTATCGGATTGTATTAGTGTGTATGTTTTGACAATTAAGAGAAAGGAACTTATCAACCAAGACGGTAATATCTATCTATCTATCAGAGAGAGAGAGAGAGGGAGAGAGAGAGAGAGAGAGAGAGAGAAAGAGAGAGAAAGAGAGAGAGTATGTGTGTGTTGACGTTGCTTGTTGTTATTGTATCTGTTCTTGTTCTCGTACAGATAGGTAACGATTATCTATATTCTTCGATTAATAATCGTAGACGTCTGCATATTTTCGAGTAACGGCCTCTCAGAACGTAGCGATAAATACATAGATAATTTAATTGATGCATTTTTCAGCTTTTCTTGACGTTTTCAATGAGAGGATGGAAAATTGCAAGTTTGCATGATTTAGAGATTTGGCAGTTGACTGGTACATTGCAGATTACACAAAGGGATGGTAATGATGATAAAAAGCGGTAACTTAAGTAATATAGTTTGTTAAGATACAGCAGATCATCGTGAAAGCGACTTTATTGTATTGTTAATGAAAGTATTCTTGCCGGACAATTCAAATTTGTTATCTAAACACATTCCTATATCTTATATTTGATTGTTAAAACTTAGTGACAAAAAAGATTACTGAGTGAGTAAGAAAGACTAAGCCGAACTGTAAAATCAACATCATCTTTGCTCAAATCGGATATCTTCTGTTCGAAAGGGTGAAATTTCTACTAGTATATTCGTACAACTCAAGTGAATATACCAAATTCCGAGCTAGATAAGAATACTGTGAGTCAAGCGTGCACAGAACTAATGTCAGATAAAGTCTTGTATGGTATACAGGACTGTTCAAATGATAACATTTATGAATGCCTGCCGTGAGAAGGATGTAATACATACAAGGGAAATACACAAGGGCGGCATCTCAGTATCGAGATGACATAAATGGTCAACAGTTTTACAACAAATTTCTCATCATTTGAATAAGTTGAACTATGATCAACAGTTTTTCAGTAATGACTACTGCATTCCTATGCAGTCATCATGTACCTGGCATTATAGCATCGAATATATATCTGAAGATGGAAGGGTGTAACTTGAGAGACATTTGGCTACTAGTTCTAACAGATCATAAGCTCCTTCAAATAGCTTTTGTGTAGTTGAAGATTAACTCTGATAGAGCAAATTTATGATCGAGGACTTCTGACCCTGACATCTCACCTTTTACCAAACACGGTGTATCTAGGTCTAAAATATCCAATGAGCCACCTCTTCATTTTTTAAAAACAAATGGTTGGCTGTTTCGAACAGTCTGACGGTTGCGAAGAATCTCCTTCTCAGACTTACTTTTTACAAGTTTTCAAATGAGAAGAAAAAAACGGTCATGTGTAGTGAGGCCGATAACTCTTGGTCAATCTAAATATTTGGTTAGTTCTATAAAAACACTGATATCTACGCTATCTAGCAAGAGCTACGAAATGGAGCGTGACATTCGTTCGGAGACCAGTGATAATGCCAGAAATGATTACAACATTGCTTTAGACTGAATAATAACGTTAACTTTTAGACGATTACATTACTACAATAATATATAGAATGTATGTATGTATGTATGTTTGTATGTATGTATGTATGTATGCATGCATGCATGCATGTATGTATGCATGTGCATTATGTATATATGTATTGTTTATCTAAGAATGTGTTTTATGACTACACATGTGAATATGTTCGCGTGTCATTGTATTTGAATATGTGTATGAGAACATATGTATGAGTGAGGAATGGGAGCAACAGAGATTGTGCGTAGTTAAGAACGATTATTAACAACACAGTCTCACGTGTAGATATGCGTAGTTTTAATGTTTACTGTCTCAAACCAATGTTGTTTTTACTAACATTGCCATTTTGGCTGTTTACTTTTCCCTTTTTTCTCTTTTCTTTCTCATCCCATCACTCTCTCTCTTTCTCTATTAATCTCTCTATACATACATGCATATATACATACATACATACATACAAATATATATATATATATATATATATATATATATATATATA
>NC_068984.1:89900745-89912439 GCF_001194135.2 Octopus bimaculoides | reverse complement strand
TCTATTTCTTTATCGACATTTCTCTTTCATTGTATGGCACTATTTAAGTATTGAACGTTAAATCTACTTACTTCTTTCGTCTCGTACCATTGGCTCCGTTGCCGTGGAAACTGAAAGAAAATCAAACAAAATATTACGTTTACTTCAAGAATATTTAAAACGGCTATTTTATATTGTTTTTCTTCTTTTCTCATTTGCTCGTTTTTAATCATAAATGTATATGTTTTTGATATTGATCAGGTTTGCAGTCATGGAAACCATTTGGTATTCAAATTCATTTGGGATCACATTGTATTGACTGCTAGAACAACTATTTCTCAGCCTCCTGTTTTAATCTTCATTAGTTGTATTCCTTTAAAATGAAATGCAATAGCATTGCAGTGTATAGATTTTCAGACGCTTGTAATACATTTTCTTTTAACTATGTATATTTTCAATTATACTGTAAACTCCAGTTTCCATATAATGTCTTCAAAACGTCTAAAGAGCCTACCAGTGTCAGGGAATAACTATAATTTCCTGTAGGAAAAGTGAAATAAACCATACTGAATTTGATTAAACTTCCATCTTGTAGACAATCTAATTTTCTTCTTCAAATCCTAATTAACATAAGTAGAGGCAACTCTTTCTAAACTTTTTAAAATCATTCTCGTATAATCATGCTGTAAAATCCAAACTGCATAAATTCGTTAGAAAATTACTATTTTAAAATCTCACAACATGAAATATTCAGCAACAGTACTTTGTAGTAAAGATTGTTTGCCAGCATAATATGGCAGTCCTGGTTTAGGACCAATGTTGCTGTAATTTAGCCCCAGCAGACATCGTCTCCAACTGGCTGTACGACACGTTCTGTGTCCTTATATTTTCGAACAAGAGAATCTAGCACCCCTACTCAGCTCCAAACAATATTTGTGTATCGCGATTTCTGGGTTATTTCTTTTCATCAGCACAGAACAATTATTCTGCCGAACAATTATTCTGTGCTGATAAAGAGAAATAACCCAGAAATCGCGATACACAAATATTGTTTTGAGCTGCGTGGGGTGCTAGATTCCCTTGTTCAAAAATATAAAGACACAGATCGTGTCGTATAGCCAGCTGGAGACGATGCCTCCTGGGGCTAAATTACAGCAACATTGGTCCTTAACCAGGACTTCCATGTTATGTTTACTGCATAAATTCCTGCCAAAGAAAATACCTTTATATCAGAAATTGAAGTGAGCATCACTCAGCAAGAGTTAAGCTGTTGAAAATCCTCGACTGTTGAAAACCCTCGACTGTTGAAAACCCTCGACATTCTTACAAATCACAGCTGAAACCATTTCATTTCGACTATGCTAATAGCTCTTGACATATATCACACTCCTCACTCCTTTCTCCTATACATATAAATGATTAAAATCGTTGATGAGCGTACCTGTGGACATACTGGCTGTTGGTAATATCGGTATATCTGTCAAGAAGGAATATCAAAATCATTATGAAAGGGACATTAAAAGACAATAATGCATGCTAGAGTCTTACAATACATTCTAAGTATAGTTTTTCTCTTTTTCTTGGAAATTCTGTCATTAACAATAATTGAGTAATACTTAATTATAACCGATAAACATGACACAGTCAATTACATAAAATAGTCATTGTATATATGTAACGCAGGAGCTGCGTTTTGGGCGATACTATATATTAAATGTTTAATTGTGAAATTAAGTTATATAATGGTCATTTGGAAAAGAAAAAGGATGAAATAGATAACTGTTAAAGAGTCAGACATTAAAAGAAATACCTACACTATTATTGTTCATTCAGTTATCTTTTTTTTTTTAACTCGAGTACTAGTATGAGTAAAAATTACAATTGACCGAAAAGAAAGAGAACTGAATGAATGTTCGATGATTCGTATCCTGTTACCAGTACTAGTGAAGTTTATTCTTAACAAGCCAGAGAACATAAGAAATACTGCTCTTTCATGAAAAACGGAAACGCTAATTTTAACGAACGTTTACTCCGTCTTATAAATACAACCTGCGATGGGATAGGTTCTTCTAGGTTAAGTTAAAACAAACCTCTATGTAGTTGCCCCAACTGCAAGTAATAACAGCCAAATAACGCCCCATTTGTTTTCAAAATGGAAGGACATGTTGGGTGATTTATAAGAATGGATGGCCATGGCCAGAATACCTTTTACAAAGGACTGACTCCGGTCAAAACACGTATAGATATAGTACTAGAAGACCAACTCACTCTTACATGATCCTTTTAGAATCTACTAGACGATGACACACGTCATTAATATCAATTTCTGTATATATATATATATATATATAGCGAACTTCATAAAAACGTAGATTCTACCGCTGTTAATGCTAGAGTTCAAATTTTGACAAAGCAATCACCTCCATTTCCCTCTCGTTGTAGGTTGTATTGGCAAAACATTTATAATATTGGCTAATCGACTGGTTTGAAGTATTGAGTAATGATTAGAAATCTACGGCAAATGGGATTGCAAGCATCGTGGAAACATTTTATGAAATAAATGTAATACAGTAATATCATTAACTTTACCGTTGCACGTCTTTATATCAAGTCTCTGGGAAAGCTTTTCCAGCGCGTAATAGTCAGTAACTTGGTAGACATTTTCGTCAGGATCACTGGCAAGAGCTTTTAGTTCTTCAACACTGTACTCTTTGCCAACACCTATTGCATAAACATTGATCCCAAGTTCATGAAGAGTTTTGGCTTCCTTTGCAGTTTTATTGGGTTGTCGTGAATGACCATCTGTTACAATTATTGCAATAAAAGGACCAGAACGTCTTTCGAGGACACTTTGCATTTCCTTTCTCAATAAAATAAGCGCTTTTGCAGTGTTAGTAATTCCGCCTCGATAAGGAATGGCCAAAATAGCAGTTTTGAGATACTCTTTTGTAGTGAATTTGTTTAAGGAAATATCTAAATTCGCTCTGCTGCTGAAAGTTATCACGCCAACTTGAACACTGTCTCCATCTGGTTTAATATCAAAGCTGTCTACTAGTTTGGTGACAAACTTTAATTGTCTCCGATAGTCTTCGACCCAAACACTACTTGAAGAGTCCAAGACAAATATGATACTAGCGGATTTTCCTGAACATCCTAGAATATATAATGATATTAATATGAATATATGCACATAGTAACGTAGAAAATATGTATATATAAATAGACGCATACACATACAATCACACACACCCATACATATTTGTATGTTTACGTGCAAAAGACTTTATCTTCTTATTGTGTGCAGATATATACAATATAATTCTTTTACAATACATTAGTCTCATTATATAATGCCTCATATATTTGAATTTAAACAACAATTTTCTAAGAGTAATTATATTTTACTTGTTTCATTCATTGGTATGTATGTATGTATGTATGTATGTATGTATGTATGTATGTATGTATGTATGTATGTATGTATGTAAGTACATCTATACAATGGGCTTCTTTCAGTTTTTGTCTACCAAATCCACTCACAAGTCTTTGCCTAAAGTGTGGCGCAATGGCATTGATTCCAAGGCCCCATGTTTAGGAAATAAGCTTCTTAATTACAGAACCACGCTTCATCCCATGTCTATGTACATTTGTACATATGGGCAATAGCTTTTCTTTTAAACAATACATATTAAAAAGACGTTGCAAATATAGTTTAATTTTACTTATCATTAGAGATTTTTGTGTCTACATTACGAGACCCTTATATATCGTTTGGAACAATAATGTTCCAAAATTGCTATTTATCCAAGTTTCCATGCTGTCATAGTCTCATCTTCAGGGTGAAAAGTGATGTTGTCTTCTCTTCAGCCCCTTTTATAGTGAGTGGTCGTAAACTTTACAACCAGAATATGACCGTTGAAGCCTTAAAGTTTTGGCTGTTAGATTTGCACGCAACTGGATAGTGAAGTTTGCAACTTTCACTTTCAGTCATATTCATAAGTTACGTTGTTCATTTTGGGTGTGTTCTCCGGTTTAAATGCTTGTAGTGTGTTGTTAATAAGGAGGTTTGCGATCTTATTGTTTTTGTAATATTTCATTCATGTTAGTTTATGGTTTGCTGTCACACTTTTTGCTTTTCGTTTTATAAGACTTTTGTTTTTTATGGGTTCGCTTTTTGTATACTTGGCATGCGTTTGTTTCATATGGTTTACTTTCCGTGTAATATGCATAATTTTGGGCAAGTTACTGTCTAATGGATTTGTTGCATTGTTTTTCTGTTTATGTTCATTAGCAGATTGGTCTTTTAGCTACATATATAATATAAAATATAATTACCTTTAACTGTCTGGCTCGTGTCAACCTGGCAAAGAGATGAAAAATAAAATTAAAATAATAGTATATGAGTTATGTTATTCTATTTATAGCAATATTAACTAATCATATACTCATAAACTTTCGCTTTTTTATTATTTCCACTTGATATTGAACGAATGTCTAAATGAAAGTATTCTGTTTAGTATTAAAGTGGTGTTAAGGTACTGAGGTGCTGAGATGCAAAGATTTTGCATAACTGTTGTTATAAGTAGAAAACAGTTTCTCTCTAACCATACCTTACCCTCTTAAGCTAAATATGAAAATCCTGGAAAATATCTTCACCCAAATTCAAAAAACCGGATACTCATATTTGGTATGTGTTTGATAATAGTTAGCCAGAGGCTAAATAACAACAACCATTTTTAAGATACGCAACAAACTAAATGGGGACAATTTAAAATGCATTCAATTAGTTTCGACCGCAGAATGTTCGAGTAAGAGAAAAATACGGAAGCTATCAAATAAAAATGTCACACACGCGCGCGTACACACACACGCACACACACACACACATTGGTTAATGCCAAGTAATAAGCTGTGATGGAAATTATCTGTAGCGCGGAGTGATTTTCAGAGTTTCAAATCATTTTATAATTAATTCTCGTTTTCATTAGATATTTGCTTTCATATTAATAATTCCACACAATAATTATCCATATCCACTTAATAACGCATCTACACTTTTAGCTGACGCTTGAAGAAATAATGTTACGACAGAAATACTAAATACTAGAGAAATATATAATCATGCCAACATCTACATAAAACACATATGTACACACACACACACACACACACACACACACACACACACACACACACACACACACACACACACACACACACACACACACACACACACACACACACACACACACACACACACACACACTCACACAAAGTCAGTGACGAAGAAGAATATAAAATAATGAGCGATTATATTAAAGACTTTTCTTTAATGTATCGTTTGATTTATTACAATGAAGAAATTCAATTATGGTTTGAAATATAAAACCTTTCATTTACGCGGCAACCAAATCTCAGCTCTCGAATTTAGTAGGGCTGCAGGTCTTCGATCTAATAAAAATGAGAGTTTTTTTAATAGTCGCGTAGATCTTCTACAATGGTCCACTCAATAATATCTGCTATACTGCTGTCCTAGATATGGCTTGTAAGGTTTTGTTTTTTTCTTCTTTTATCTACATGTTTGAAATAACATCGGTGCTTGGCAAATGTCTTCTAAACCTCTTTCACATAGCCCAACATATGTTTTTTTCTTTCTTTCAGTTCTTTCATTTGATGGAACGTGGGGGTAGTTTGGCTTCCTAGAAGGCTGAGCAAACCATGCATGTCTAGCAGGTATGTATGTGAGTTCCTGAAGCTGCAGTTTGGAGTGGACGTTCTTGCTGGGTTATGTGAAAAGATGTTTTTCATATCAAAACCGCAGCTGTAGGAACCTTTCACGGAGCTTCTATAGAAGATTTTCTTGGCTTTCATCTATGGCTATCGCGGAAATGTTTATCTATTGGGGTTAAGAATCTTTACCTACATTATTTCTTACATTGAAAGAGAAAGGGAGTGACCTATATAACTTTCCTACTTCTCTTTTTTACCTAGTCCATGTTTGTGTCAGAGTTTATGTTATCTTCTCTTTAAAGCCACTGTAGGGCTGCTTTATCAAAAATGTATTTAGAGGAGAAGTTAGAGATCCTATTACTAATGTTAGTAATGTGGTTTTTAAAGACGATAGTGGGGTGATAAATTTGTTTCTGTATATACCTACGTCTTTCGCTCGGTTTATGATAGGGTTTCTAGGTGCTTAAAACTAGGTCCGTAGAAGCAGCTAAGGAAACAGCTTTAGTAAGTTTGTTACTGATATGTTTTAAAACCTATAGTACTAAAGACGGATATGATATGAGATTTTCCTAAAAGCCATAAGATATGCCTAATCCATCATTTCAAAACAAATCAATATCATGGTAGGAAAACAGGATTTTAGGATAGTTTCGGTTTCTTGACCTAAGTCGAACCCTTACTAAAGATGAGGGTTTTACATGCATGAATGACTAACTCAGTTTCTGTTTGGTCGATAGTGACGTATTTACTGGCGAACTCAATTACTTTATTTACAGAGAAGAACAAGTCCACGGTACCAAACTGTGTAAACTTAACTAGATATATCCTTTAGGTGGTAAAACCAGCCTATGACAGTGCGCATCATTAATGACAATATATCTATCTCTGCTAACTGTCTTATATTTACTAGAAGTACTATCATGCAACAACTTGTGTTTATCATTGCTAATTTCATTAAAGTTATTAAACTTAGAAAAAAATATAAAGAACTTATATTTTAGGGTTTTAAAGTTCCGAATATCAGTTATAAAAAGTTTAGCATGGAAAATATTAGAGTATTTACAGACTTCAATGTTGGTTGCTGTATTGAGTAGATCGGCTTTAAATGAAATTAAACTTTTTACCCTATTGCGATCTTTTCGTATGTTTAAGTCATAGAATTTCGTGGTGTCGAGTGTCAGCTCAACATCAAAATATAGAGCCTTCCATCACATCTATTTCACCGAGTCTTTCACTTTCGCTAGGAGCATCTTAATATATAGGTTAACAGGGTAAGTATATTCCTGATAGAGCAAGCCAAGTGGTAAAAATTCATCTTTGTACTGTGCTGGTTGAATCCTAAGAAGCCTCATTTTAATTTGCGACTATCTTGGTTGACATATGTATTGTAAATTCGTATGAATTTCCATTGCAAATACACGTGTTAAAGGGTATATAGAGTACTGTGCGCTTGTTGACTAACTAAGCGCCCCCACACAAAAAAAAGCATTCAATTCAGCGAGTGATAAATTTCATTTCATGAAATACAGAACTCATTTGTGAACTACTCTAAGTTTCGTACCATCAGTATTAATAGTATTCTTCAATGTGCGAGTTAAAGGGACATAACCTTGTTTATATAATGGGATTATCTCCATTCCCTTAGAACATATCTTGACGCTTTTTCTTGAATTTT
This sequence comes from Octopus bimaculoides, assembly GCF_001194135.2. NCBI lineage: Eukaryota > Metazoa > Mollusca > Cephalopoda > Octopoda > Octopodidae > Octopus > Octopus bimaculoides. The sequence goes on along the minus strand of NC_068984.1, from coordinate 89,905,055 downwards.
TTTTCACTTGTATATCCCCACGAATATTTATTTTATTTTAGCCTGAAAGATTGTCGATTCGTGCACGGTACGCTATACAAGCCTGTCTGATTTCTGCATTATCTGAGCATAAAATTTAAGGTAGCTCACATATAGGTCTTGTGTACACTAAATGATAATATAAGTCTGCGTGTGTACGGGGGTGGGGTACCCAAAAGAAACCGGAAATTTGCAGTATTATTTTATTCACTTTGTTTTACATGTTTACACTTTTATCGCTTTCAAAGTATTCTGCATTTGAAGCAACGCATCGGTTCAGACACGTTTTCCATTATTCGAAGCAGTGCTGGAACTTTTGCGAAGTGATGCCATTTAATGTCTCCGTCATTTTTTCCTTCATCTCTTCCGCATCTGCTTTTGTCACCAGTGGTGACCTTGTAAAAAAGATTCAGATCAACTTCCAACTGTCATTTCAGTTCACAACACGTATTCGGTCAACACGCATTCAAGCGAGGCACACATTTTGCTGCAACTCTTTTCAGTTGCAATTCCTCGCGCAAAATTTGTTGGCAGGAGTTCCAGGACACACCAATTATATCAACAAGTTCATCAATTGTTCGGCGACGGTTCTCCATGACCACTTCATGAATTTTCATGATGTTTTCATTCGTTCGGGAGGTCGACGGGCGTCCTGAACAAGGTTGGTCTTCAAGCGACAAGTGACCATTTCTAAAGCGTGGAAACCACTCGTAAACTTATGTTTTGCTCATGGCAGCGTCCTTGTAAGCTGTTTGAAACATGACAACTGTTTCAGCCACCGTTTTTCCCCATCAAAAAACAGAATTTTACGGAAGAACGCTGTTCCTTTGTTTCAGCCATCACAAAAGCCAATGAACAGGGGGAGAAGCACAGCAAAACAAAGATGCACTACGTGGCTCTATGATCTTACGCGACGACGCCGGTCGACAGACAGATGTCTGAGGATTGTATCAAGTGGCTTCTAGCGATGGAAGCCTGAACTACAACAGGCTTGTCTCACAGAGAACGTTTCCGGTTACTTTTGGGCACCCCCTCGAATGTCTGTACATCATACTGTAGTTTATGCATATAAATGTGTATGTACCTTAAAACGTAAACAAATTTCAGTTATATTAGATCTCATTTTAGAGTTAAGCGCGTTAAAGTTCTAAAAGCATGTGTAAAGTACATATCCATTTACAATGTAACATATGCCATGAAATACGATTACGCCATAAAATTCGAACATGCTCAAAATTTTTGCGAGAATAGGGTTAAGCAACTACTCATAGAAAAGAGAAGTATATCCGAATGGTAGAGAGAGAGGTATTGTATTATGTTTAGTTTGTTGAGAATGCTGATCAAAATAGGATGAACAGTGTTAAAATGCATCATTATATTTATAAGTCTAAGCGTCTTTGTGTGTGGCTAGGTGAAGGAAGGATTGTTCTGGATTTTGGGAGTCGATGATCAAAAGATAGAGGCATAATAAGAAGAGACGATTTTCACAAAAAGAAATGCTTAATATAGCAGGATATTAGCTTACATTATATTTTGTGATGTTGCTTTTTGAACCTAAAACATTTAAGGCGAGAAAAGATGAAAAAAGAAAATATGATAAAGAGAAATAAAAAGAAGGAAAGTTTTCGTATATCTAACTCTGGAAGTTGAAGTCAAAGAGTTTGGAATTTATATGAAATATATATGGAATTGAGTCTGTTTCTCGAAGGAAGAGTATTTAAAAAAAATTTGTAATAAAAGGATATGACTGGAGAAGGGTAGTAAGTTTCCTGTAATGATAAGAAATTGGTAGTAAATTAATAACGGAGATGGGTGTGTCAATTTTAATTATCAGTATTTCGTTAGATTAGGATGATGCATGTGGCTCTACATTAACTCATTATCTCCCGTAATTCTATTAACTGGAATTTTTTTATGAAACTTTGATTTCTAGCATAAAACAGCCTTAGAAACACGCTGGAATGATCAAAATAACATTTCAAAATGCATTTTAAATAGAAATAAGCGGGTGAAAAATGAGCAAACCTCATTTGAATATCAGAGAAATATACCTAGTAGATATAGCAAAAAGGTTAGATATGTGTAAATATTGACAGATAATTACGAAATTTGTAATTTTTAAGTGATCTCATATGAGATCACTGGTAGGTAATGGGTTAAAACGCCCAGGTTACTGTTTCTAACGAATCAAAATGGGTTAATAAATGTGCTCTTTATCAGTGATCGTTGGATAATTAAAGTGATCTTTAGATCATTATCAGTGATCTTTAGATGATTAAAGAATAGCGTTGTAAAGGAGGAAGTGGAGACAAAGTGGAAGAAATAGTGTGGTGTAAGAGTGCATTATTGATTTCCCAATTCTGCTTGTCCTTTAGTGTTTGTAAATGTTTTATAAATTGTATATGCGTGACTGTAGGTTTAAAAGATTTCACATTTCTCTGGGAAATAAGTGAGATCTATGCTGTTTCAAAAGCAATTTCCGGTTCAAATGTCTCTACAGGAGGTAAAGAATAGATATGCATTATATAGTATGATGTTTCTTATTATGGCTCGTATTTAGTGTAAAGGGAAGTGAAATAGTTTACGAACGTAATTAGTCATCTAGTTAACATGTGTACAAGATTGGAATAAATGAAAATTTAGAACTGATTATTAATAAAGTAACCTTTAAAGGTATGGTCACTGCTAAGGGTTAGTGGGAAAGGAAGTAAGAAAAAAGTTTATGAATTTTAGATGTCGATTCTACTATGACAGGGATTGTAAACTTAATGGTAAAACGATGTTGTAGAATAGACAATTACCCTTAGGGTCTTTAATTAGGCCAAGGTCAGAGTTTCACTGTGCTACATTCAAGTACTAAATTAACTCGGGAGAGGAAACTGACCCGGGTATACAGCGAAACTCATACGTAACTATCAAAATTTATTCAGATTTATGAAAAAGATTTTATATTTCGTATTGGGTATTATTTCAAATAATGTTTTAACATACATCCATATATGTTACACATTAAACAACTATGCATTATTCTGAGTGTTTGTGTGTGTGCGTGTATGTGTGTGTGTGTGCGTGTGTATATGTGTGTGTGCGCGTGCGTGTGTTACGTTGAAGACACGACTATGTTCTCGCAATAGTATTTTCTTTATAACACGTTTGAAAGGAAAAAATGCTCTCAGTATAAAAATACATAAAATTATATATTCTGCATTTTGGGGAATTGAAGCAATGTTGAAATGAAATTTATCCACTTACCACAAGAAGCAGGAACGAGAGAAACACGAAGATTGCAAGAGACATTTTAAGAAATGGTTCGTACTGCAAACGTATACTACATGATTAGGGAAGTTACGCCAGTTTATATAGAGAAAAGTACCGAATGGTCAGTGACCACTGAGTGTAATGGGTGTAGCGTTTTGTAGTGCACCTTATGAAGGAATGTCAGAAACAGAGAATTGTCTGAGAAACCATGTGAAATATTGTCTTACTATACATACATACATACGCACGCACACACACATACATACGCACGCACACACACACATACGCACGCACACACACACATACAAACACACATATATAACTATACACAGATACACATCGATATATATATGTATATGCAAACAGACATACACAGACATGTAGCAACAACAACAACAACAGGAAGCAACAACAACAACAACAACAGGAAGGAGAAAAAGACGCAAGCAATGATAAAAAAAAGAACAGTGGCAGCTGTAAGAAATGAGAGAAAACAAGATAAGAATTATATAGAAGGTCATTCATTTTATTAGAAATAGTAACGAACATTGACAGCTTCAGTGCAATACAATTAAAATTAGATTAAATACATGGTGACATCCACCTCCCTGAACTTCCTATTTACAATACTTAAAAACATTCTAAATTTTATAACAAAATACCTAAACTCTACAATCATTTGTGGAAGTAACTTCTCATCTCCTTCATTTTTTAACACATACACATATAAATATACATTGACGTGTAACTTTGTATTCATGGGTGCGCATCAGCGAGACTTTATAAGTGCATATATACATACACGTGTGTGTGAATGTGCGTGCCTATATAGCTTGCTTACCAACCACATGGTTCTGGGTTCAGTCCCACTGCGTGGCACCTTGGGCAAGTGTCTTCTACTATAGCCTCGGGCCGACCAAAGCCTTGTGAGTGGATTTGGTAGACGGAAACTGAAAGAAGCCCGTCGTATATATATATATATATATATGTATATATATATATATGTATATGTATGTGTGTATATGTTTGTCCCC
>NC_068984.1:89898161-89900129 GCF_001194135.2 Octopus bimaculoides | reverse complement strand
TATATATACTCACACATATATTTAAATGTATATATATATATTTACATCCATATACATGTGTATGAATATATATAAATACATATATGTATATTCATACATATATATGTACATAAATATATATATACATATTTGTATATATATATAAGTGCATATACATACATACATACATTATATATATATATATATATATATATATATATGAATATAAATATATATACATATATACATATACATATATATGCATATATAGATATATATACATATACATACATGTATACATATATACATATATATATACATATATAAGGGTTTCGTAATGAGATAAAGAACCAAGGCTGTGTATATTATAGAACATTTATAAATAGAAGGTTCTATGGCTGTTTCCAGGATATTTAATATATCACTTCATCGGGGACGGTGTGAGAGGATGGCTAAGCAATAGTTAGGAAATAGAGAGTGAATGCAGGGATATTGTATTCGTAAATACATTGTTTAGGCAGAATGGTGTATATATAAGATTCCAGTAGCTTGTGAGAAAAATCCAACAGTCTTTAAGATTGGTCATTGCATTTGTAAATCCATTATTAAGATTCCAATACCCTATGAGTAAAATCCAACAGTCTTTGAAATTGGCCATTCCAAATACAGAGTTTATACATAAAAATGCAATGACCAATCGTAAAGACTATTGGATTTTACTCACAATTTACTGGAATGTTACATGTATACCATTCTGCCTAAATAATGGATTTACAAATACAATATCCCTACATTCACTCTCTATTTTCTATCTTACGTAACCTAACTATTGCTTAACCATCCTCTCACACCGTCCCCGATGAAGGGATATATCAAATATCCTGGAAACAGCTGTAAGACCTTCAATTTATAAATGTTCTATATTATTCACAGCTTTCGTTCTTTATCTCATTACGAAATCCTTATATTCACACGCTGATATATGACCTACGTTAGACCCCTTATTCGCATAATCACCGAACCTGGAGCTTAACTATGGTCTATCCACAGTACTTACTCAGCATTACCTGAAACCTCTGGGTCTAATTGACACCACTTTCGCTCATAACCTATATATAAATAAATATATATATATATATATATATATATATATATATATATATATATATATATATATATATATATATATATATATATATACATACATACATACATACACACATAAATATATGGCTATGATGCTCTCCCACTACACGTGCTCGTGATCAGCGATGCTCATATCATTAGCCACTAAGAGACATGCTCAACTGTTTATGGTCAAGCAACTGACAAACGAATCTGTGGTAATTAGCAGGATATTTACTGTAGCCCTTATTTTACACCACGACAAAACATGTATATGATAACACTTCCAATCAGCTAAGATCAGAAGCCATGAAAGCCACTACATGGCATTGCACCAGGGAATAAAACAGGCACTTTCCTATCTGGCCAAGCTCTCGTCTGTTTCTTCAAATATCCTTTCAAGAGGAAGGTGAGGGTTGAGAGGGAGGTGCTGCCTTCTAGTGTGTTTATCAAAAGGTGGTCGACTGTGGCATGATTGATGACATTGAATAGATTGACTCTGAGTGTACTTTTCTAAGCAGAAGGATAAAGCTGTGACAGAGCGCTTTCCCGTGCCTTGGACATTTACGTGGGGTTTACTCCGGATTAATATAAGTGGACTGCCCCGCTATTGGAGATTCTACTTATTTATTTGTTTATTTATTTATATTATGTCTCATTTCTCTTATTTATCCTCTGTTATATCCATTAATGTAGCAGCATCTTCCTTTTATTGATGTAAACACTACCTGTTTTATTTTTTGCATTTTTTGTCATTGTTTTGATTTGTGTGCTGTAATCCGTCCTTCGATATTGTCCACCATATCTCGGGCCCTTGTGGTTAATAAAATAAATAATCTATTATCATCATTATCATTATCATCA
>NC_068984.1:89897481-89898061 GCF_001194135.2 Octopus bimaculoides | reverse complement strand
TGGAAAATGCCACATGAAATTCTTACATCTCCAGCATTTAGAGATTCTATCATTATTATTATTATTGAGTAAGAGAAACTGGGGTAAAATATACGAAACCCAGTATACCCATCATGACTACCCGTCTGATAAGGGTATACCATGCACATGCATTACTATGCACGCGACATAGTGATCTCATATGAGATTTTATGATTCGGTGCAACCATGAGATACAGAATAGGAAACCAGACATAGTTTTAATTCCTATGCATGTGTGTATGTATATATGTATGTATGCATGTATGTATTATGTACATACGTATGTATGCATGCATACATATATATATTTGGTGGATGTTGAAAAGTTCCTGGCTTTAAGGTGTCGCGAAAGATCTGGTTGGAGGTCTAACTTACCGTGTTATCTTACAGGTCTTAGTAAACCTAAATAGCCGCTGCAATAAGCGTGTGAGTCTGCAAAGGGAATATGTTGCATAAAATCATAATTAAATGCTCCTCCTGTATTTTTTTTACCTACTACTAGGAACTTTTCAGGATCCCCCTCGTATATATATATATATATATATATATATATATATAT
>NC_068984.1:89892728-89895260 GCF_001194135.2 Octopus bimaculoides | reverse complement strand
GGAAGAACTTTGGAAAGAAATATGGTCGGTGAAGGAACAACCTAAAAAAAGGACTATTAAAACAAGGAACTTAGCACCTGAGCAACTCTGGACTCCTATAAACACTGAAGAGGTCACCCAGGCACTGCAAAGACTAAGCAACTGGAAGGCACCTGGAGACGGCAAGATCCCCAACTACTGGTTAAAATATCTGACAGGAATACACAAAAAGCTGGCTGGAAACTTTAACGACATACTAGCAGAGCCAGAAACAATGCCTGAATGGCTCACGAAAGGGAAAACCATCTTAATTGCTAAATCCACGGAAACGGCAAAACCACAAAACTACAGATCTATAACCTGTCTCTCTACAATCTACAAGGCCTTTACTGCAATAATATTGCAGAGATTGAGTAAGCACCTGGAAGAAAACAACCTGTTTCCAGAAGAGCAGAAGGGATGCTACAAGGGCTTATACGGTTGTAAAGATCAATTAATGATCAATAAAGCCATAACTGAAGACAGCCGCAGAAAGAAGAAAGGCCTCAGTATGGCCTGGGTGGACTACTGAAAGGCTTTTGACAGTGTTCCTCACAAGTGGATCCTCGAAACACTAGCCATAAACAAGGTGGCACTAATAATTATAAAATACATAAGACAATCTATGAATAAATGGCAGACAGTGCTACAGCTCCAAACAAAAGAGGGACTCGTGGAAACCAAAGCCATCCCCATTAGAAGAGGAATATTCCAGGGAGAACGCTCTCTCCACTCCTGTTCTGCCTGCCACTGACACCTTTATCTGACATGCTAAATAGAACTGGATGCGGATATAAATGTTACGGCAAAACAATCAGCCACCATTTATATATGGATGACCTAAAACTATACGCTACAATTGATAAACAACTGGAATATTACTACAGACAGGACATGGATTTACCAAAGAGATAGATATGAAATTTGGATTAGAAAAATATGCCAAAGCAACCCTGAAAAGAGGAAAACTTGTTAAGAGTAGCAACATCACACTAGATAAAGCCAATGAAATAAGAGAATTAGACGAAAGCCAGCCATAGAAATATTTAAGAATCAATGAACTAGATAGGATACAACACACACAAATGAAAGAGAAAATAAAGAAAGAATACTATAAACGAGTTAGATCATTACTGAAAGCAGAGCTCAATGCTAAAAACAAGATAATGGGTATTAACACTTTAGCCGTCCTAGTTATAAGTTACAGCTACAATATCCTTAACTGGACACTAAACGAACTATCTAAAATAGACAGGAAAACAAGAAGAATAATGACAGGATATAGGATGCACCACCCAAACTCTGACATAGAAAGGCTATATATAAAACGTACAGAAGGTGGTAGGGGTCTTATATAGCTGGAAAACTATTATGAAATAACCACCATAGGACTGCAAAAATACCTACTTCAGAAGCAAGGAAAACTAATACAAATAGCCACAAAACACGAGCAAAACAAAAAAACAGTTTTCAGTATTTAAGGAAGCTGACAAATACAAACAAGAAATCATACTACCTAATATGAAGAAGAAGAAACAGCAAAAGCTATAAAACAAATAAAATCTAAACTAAAACTAGACTAGCAACGAACCATGATAAAACGATGGCAAGAAAAACCCCTACATGGTAAATACTAGGCTAAACTAAATGCAAAAGAAATAGACAGAGAAAAATCCCAGCAATGGTTGAGATGCTCAGGACTCAAATCAGTGACTGATGGATTTTTAATTGCAGCACAAGACCAAAGCTTTCCCACCAGAATTACCAAAAACATATAATGAAAAGAAACATAACAAGTAACTGCAGAATATGTGGTGATGGACAAAAACAATAAATCATATTATCTCTGGCTGCCCAGTCCTGGCTAAGAAGGAATATATTCACTGACACGACAGAGCTAGGACCTACATACGCGACAGAGCTGGGACCTACATACACGAGAGAGCTGGGACCTACATACACTGAAAGCTATGCCAACACTATGGAATAACAACAGAAAAAAGATGGTATAGGCACACGCCAGAAAAGGTCACAGAAAACGAGAAAGCAACCATACTCTGGGATATGCCAGTACACACAGATAGAGAAATTAAGGCCAATATGCCAGATATAGTTGTCAGAGATCATGAAGAAAAAAATTGCTTTCTAATTGATGTATCAATACCAGGAGATGACAACGTTTCTCTAAAAGAAATGAAGACACTTTCAAAATACAAAGACCCGGAAATAGAGGTAACTCGAATGTGGAATCTAAAAACAGAAACAATCCTATCACAGTAGGTGCATTAGGTATGATAAAAAAATATTCAGACAAATACATAACAAAAACACCAGGACTTACAAGTATATAAAACATACAGAAAATTGCACTACTGGGCACTGCACACATCCTACGCAAAACACTTTCAATACAGTAACCATAAGAGCATCACAGCAAACCACAGCACATACCCAAGGCACACAGAGCTGCGCCCGGTAGTGAATAAAACTACGGAATAATAATAATAATAATAA
>NC_068984.1:89880940-89888802 GCF_001194135.2 Octopus bimaculoides | reverse complement strand
CTGAAGACGAAAACAATACCTATTGTCATAGATGCCCTGGGAATGACAGCGAAACGGGCTGATTACTACCTAGCTCAGATACCAGGAAACCCCAAAATGGCTGAAGTTCAAAAGATAGTGCTAATGGGAACTGCCCATATCCTACGTAAAATACTGTCTATGTGATCTCAAATTTTAAAGCAAACACATAATTTTCTTATGGTTTCTTAAACATTCACTAGAACAAAACTGTACAAATCCAAATATATGGTACCCTAGGCATAACACCTATATGAACTTCTAACTTGTTGTCTCTTGAGGTCTCTAGGTGAGACTTGGATCCAACTTGTACAAATGCAAAACAAAAGTCAAACATAAAATAATAATAATAATAATAAATGTCCTGATGCAGTACCAGACAGTGGCATACCCTGATGCTGTACAACGCAGTAGCTCTTCTGATCGTAACTATGCCCTGACATTGACTCTCACGGTTCCTCATCTTAACTGATTGGAAGTGTTATCATCTACAGTTGAGTTAGAAATCTCAGCTGAGCACCCTTCGGCTCATTAAAATTTGAATTAACACATTTCCAGTAAGCATTCATCCTAATTCTTACCTTGTTGTATCTCATTTTCATGACAGTTATATATGTTCATAGTTTCATTAACTTTGTAATGCACTGGACTTCGTCCCATCCACATACGCCACATAATTGTCAAAGATGACATTATTTGTGAACCTTCTATTACATTCACGAGTCATTTCAAGTGTCGGGTTAATAATCATCACCATCACTTTCAGTATCACCATCCGATCCTACTCTATCAAGGAAATCACTTTCACTAAGTTCACTGTCACTAGCAGGGTCAGAATTTGATGCGCAAGTTTCATCTTCAAGTTACATCATTACTAACTGTTTCATTTTCATCACTTCACCCTGTCCACTTCGGCTTCATGATTCCAGTTGCCATTGTCCATCCATATTCTTCGACTAGTCTAGGCTCGGAAGGCTTTGCAATGTTCGCGAGATTCCATATCCTGGTTTGGAAGTTGCTTCGCCGAACATGTTGCTCGAGGACGTTTCTAAATGGGGACAGAGAAGCGAGATCGAATTTCTTAGACTTTGTGAAATCATCCTTCCCACCACGCTTTACTCGCAAAGTTGTGAACCGCAATATATCCTCCCTTTTTGTCATTTTGTTACTATACAGGACACATGTGAACTTCTCCAGTTCATTCATCACCTCCTCGTCGACTTGTCAAGACTCCCCTAGCTTGGAGAATGCTTTCTGGAATGATTAATCTGTTTCAACGACATTCAGTCCCTTCACTGTCCCCTTCTCTTAGAAGGCATTGGTACTATCGCACCCGGCGAAGTCATAATAACCCAGCAACTTATAACAGAGGACAGGTATGGAAGACACAGCCAGCTTAGTCACATCGATACAGCGTCGTGTATTGCCCTTTCCTGTTTCAAACGGAATCTGAAGTCCTTCCAGGAATCTAGCATGGTGAAGTAAGATGAAAAATATGCCTGAATAGGGACTCCTCACGCGAACGGATTTGCATCACCGTTCTTTGACATACATGCAATACAGGATCACACGAGTGTCAGATTCTTCCTGCGAAGATTTGGGAGAATGTATTTCTTGACAGAATGCGCTATGTCCATCCGATGTCAACTGGCAAGCTTTTCTTTCACATATCAGTACCATTTCATGTCCAATGAGAATGTCGGCAGACACCTCACTCCTCCAAATTGAGAGCAAAAGCTGAATAAACTGTGTCTTGTTCTCATCATTTGCAAGAAAGACTTTCCAGTTTTTGTTTTCCCAACACTTAGGATGAGTTTGTCACCAACAACTCGTCTGTTTCTTTCCACCCCTTTTACAGAGTCTACCTAGTAAATGTCAGTGTTAAATATGGCAGGTGACAAGTGAAGAGCAAATCCCAACACCTTGCGAGATATTTCGCCGAATGTTCGTGGAATCTCACGCAAGCAATGGAACATTGCATTTCCATCCTCTATAATGAAGCTCTATCTTGGATCAGGTAACTGTCCATCATCACATTCTCTCACATGTTTGAAGCCTTACGATTTGTCTGTTTTTGTTAAAATTTCCTCTGCCAATCCAATGCTGTATGGAACAGGTGTCAATGGGTTTGTCAACAGTTTGTCAAGGTCAAGTTTCCGATTAATCTGTGCTTGAGACTTCACTAGTAAGTGAAACGCTATGTTTCCCTGCTGCTTGTACTTGACAACTTTGTTCTGAGAAGTTGAGAGTTTCACGGACATGTGCATGTGTGCAATGGTTTTCACATTTGGGCGTTTAATAGGGTCAATGAAGTTATCCTTCTTCATTAGTCTGTTTTCTCTGAAGTCCTCCTTTGCTAGCCTACCAACAGTCTCAGCAGTGAGGACGTCGTTCGCAACTCCTGAAGCCGGGGCGCCGGATGATAGATTGTACAAATTTCCATCTTCTGGGATGTTGAAAGGATTGTTGAAGAACTTGATAGCTGCAATGGTCCTTGAGATAAGTTTCTCGCTGGTCGTAATTTCACAAAGGCAAACTTCCCGATGTTGCAGTCCTTTGTCTTCTTCAACTGACATTCCTGCTAGACAAAATGTAGCCTGAAGGAATTTGGCTCGTTCTTTACCTAACTTTGTCCATCTTTGATAGACACAGTAGTTTGTTTGCAGACCGCTAATGCCCGCTCCAGTCAGGCCACTTCCACTTTTTGATTTTGTATGTTTCATAAAAGTTTCTTCGATTGTCTTGTCGACAGCAAACCTATTTCCTGGAATAAAGGATCTCTCCACACTGATTGCACTTCTCTTTAATAGATCCTCCGCACTGGGATGAAAATGTTCAATGTTGGCAATAAACATCGAAAAGAATTTGAGGTACCGTGCATAATTGAATCTTCCGAAGCTGAAGAAGAGGTCATGCATAAGGCAGAAGCACTGTGCGTATACTGTAAAGTTGCTTGTCTTTACAGCTTGTAGAAGACACATTGTCAGCCAGACATGATCGATGTTTGACATCCAAAGCGCAGCAGTCTTCATGTTGGCTTGAGCAAATTTTCTCACAGAAATGAAGATGTTCCTCAATGTATGAATAAATTTCCTGATCATTCAATGCTGCATTTTCAGTCTCCTTGCTGGGAGATGTTGCGAGTCTCTCAATACAATCCCTGGAAGACTTCGGTAGCTTTCCAAATGGTTCTTCTTCATCCCGATTTTGTAGAAAACAGGCCAGCTTTGATCAGAACTTCGTGGCAGTTAAATGAGCGTGTATAGTTCTTGGATGAAATGACACTCATCAAAGGCCCAGATGTCGTAAGACCAGTTTCAAGTAAGATTTCAACGAATCCGTTCCACCGATCTTCTTCTCCAACATCTTCAGATATCCACAGGCTAGATGGAATGTTCCAATCATAATGATATGGTCTTCATACCGGCGTGTGTTGCTCCATACTAGTGGAAACGCTTTCATACATAGGCCCAGGTCAAATGTAACCACAAAATGCTGTCCAATATCCCGTGAAGCTTCTTGTGAGTACTTTAGGCATTCCTGTATGATTTTGGTGTCTGTGATTGGGTGAGGTATGATCGAAAAATACTCAATGGTTGTCAGTTGTACAGGAACGTCTCCAGTCAGTGATACATATCCTCCCCAGCCGGGCACTCTCTGCTTTCTAACAGCACTGTGCAGGCGAACGATGATCCAGAGAAGATTTCTCTGCATTTCTCTCGCAATTGCTCACTCACCATCATCGACCACCTCAAATTGTGGAGACTTGCGTTTTCCCATGTAACAGTCTGGAAGAGCTTGCTTGGGCACTAACTTCAGTGATATCTGCTCTGTTCTTGTGCTCTTCACAACTGGCTGTTCCTCCAATATTTCCACCTTGATCTGGATTGAACTCCTGTAGCATAATCTCATGAGTTCGATGGACTCTTCCAGCTCCATACAGATCATTGACAAACACATCAAAGTTGTCAAAGTCTGAATGGAGCACTGAGGGACAAGATGGATGACGAATGATACTGGAAGGCATTAAGCTCGAGGCACTGTCGACAGCTACTGCCAATGCTGTCTCAAGTTCAAAGAGACATGAGTAATTCTTACAATGTCTGAGTCGATTAAGGATAACTATGAGCTCAGTAAAAGTGAGCGTGGTCAAAATGTTCATAGGGGTATCTTTTATTCCAGTCTTTTTTTCTGGAAGCTTCGATTTTCTGACTTGTTAGATCCAGGGTTACATGAAAATACCCATTAAAGTAAATCATATGGGGGGGGGCACCATGTCCCCCACCACTAATATATTTACCGTACCAGATTTCTTTACTCAAAGAAAAAAATTCTCTCCTGGTAAAAGATGTCATAAAAAAACACATTATATCTGCCCAGTGCTTCCTCCTATCGGATTCTCATCCGTGTTTCTCACTCTTTAACCCTCTATCAATGGGAATTTTACACCTTTTGCCTTAACAAAGAATTCTTTTTTCTCCAGGGCAGCTACAGTGAATTTGCTTTCAGAGGCGGAAATATGTCACAAATATATTTTAACTAACTTAAAGTTCGCTTATGCTTAAACACTGCTTGAAGCTGATACTAGTGAATTTCTTCCGATCTGGCGGTCTAATAGCGCAACTCAGTCAATGTTGTTGACCGTGTTTGAGTTAAAGCTTTAAAATCTGTCCAGTGTTATTTCTCTTCGGTATTTCCCATTGATAACAAGTAAAGAGCTACGAATACGTCTGGGAATCCGATAAGGGGACAGCGCTGGGCATATATACATATATGTGTGTGTGTGTTATCTTTTGTTCTTATTTTTAATTCTTTCTCTTGTGAAGGAGCTAGTTTCTAACAAAGATACAAAGCTCCATCTTTGAAATGTAGATAGCGATAGTAATTCCACATTTTAAACTTGAGAAAAGTCTTGCATATTTTTACTGTTCACTTACAGACTATATTTGTCATGCGCAAGATAGTTGGTTGATTTCTTTTTCTGAAAATCTAAGCTTATCCAGATTGTTAGCTAGGCATTTACTCGTGAAAACAAGTGCACCAGTTATTATTTAGTATAAATGTAAATTTGTAATCTGGCTAGGGAAGCTGGGAGTTTTAAAGATGTTGTCTACAGTTATCATCTTTTACTTTGATTTTCAAAGAGACATTCACATCAGTAGGGCAGCTGACCTCTATGACGGTATATTTTCTTGTCTTTCCCAAACAACAATATCCGAACCATTATGCTTACACTTGACAGCTGTTTTGGTGAGAGTATTCCTTGTGTTGATGCTTGAGTACGTATTCAATAACGGAGATTCTCTATATTTATTCTAGGACATTCTTTTTTCTGGATGGCATTGTATATTGTTTTTGCGACAATATTGTGTCGCAAAGGGAAGTACTACCTTTATGACATTTTTTGCCAGCTGTGTGATGTCTTCCACAAAAATATGACATAACATACATTTTCGGTTGCATCTTGGAACTCCATAGGTTTCACTGTCTCTTTATTTATTAGGTATTCAATAGCAATTTCCTGTTTTTAGATTGCAAGTGCATAGCCTTCGAAGTGTCATATGATATAGCGGTCACGAATCCAAGAGACGCTTCGCTTGAGGTGAAAACAATTACTGCTGTTGTTTGTCAACAACTTCCGGTGGTGTATATTTCGCTTGTCACTGTTATTTATGACATATTTCATCTCAGTTACGTTTGCATGAATAAACGAGTGTATCTGAAGCATGTTTACTTCATGGTACCACAACAATCGTTTGTGCATTTCTACTGCTTTTAGGTTTTTTTTTTCTTGTTTTTCAGCTACTATTTTCGGAAAGACTTCCTCCCCTCCTCCCCTCCAATTCGTTTTTCACATTTTTCCGTAACTCTAACCCTAAAATCCCAACCCTAACCATAAAACCCCAACCCTAACCATAAAACCCCAACCCTAACCATAAAACCCCAGCCCTAACCATAAAACCCCAACCCAAACCCTAACCCTAACTCTAAAACCCTAACCCTAATCCTAAAACCCTAACCCTAGCCCTAAAACCTTAACCCTAACCTAACCCTAAAACCCTAACACTAACTCTAAAACCCTAACCTAACCCTAAAACCCTAACCCAAATCCTAACTCTAAAACCCGAACCCGAACCCTAACCCTAACCCTAAAACCCTAAAGCTAAAACCAGTACAAACGCACGAACGATGTCATAAATAACAGTGACAAACGAAATATACACCGCCGATAGTTGTTTTTGACAAACAACGGCAGTAATTTTATTCAGCTGAATACACGCCATTGATTGGTTGAAATTACCGAAATACAATAACTTTAACACGAAATAATTTTAAAAATATATACTTTTCTCAACAACACTAAGAGTAAAAGTTGTTTTATATGACACATTCTACCAGTGTCCGAAGTTTGAAAGTGTTTAGTTACGAATAATTAATTTCTCGATGTGCCGTTCAAAGGGAAAAGATCCCAGGCTTGTCTGTGATTACGGAGCAACGTAGACAAAAATACATTTAAGTTACTATTTATCCACAAAATTACTAACACATAACAGTTAGGTACCAACACATGCATGACCATAAATCTAGAAGTTAATGAAATTGCTCTTATATGGTAGAATACCCAACTCCTTGAACACATCTTATGCAGTCACACTTCTACCTAAAATGTATTCCTATTTGTCCTATGTAATCTTTATTTAAGCCGTAGCATTTAATAACAGAAATTCCTTGATGCGAAAATGAAGAATTCTGTTACGATACATAATTTTCCAAATCCACACTTTCTTCTTCTGGAAGTTTAATGTACATTCTGCTGTTAAGGTGGCTATACGTGTTGAATGCTGCATATGCATTTTCAGCAGTTAATTTTGTTATATTTTTACAAGCAACCTGTAATTTAACAAATGCAAAAGTTGAACGAAGACAATCTTTTCGTAAATTTAAATGTTCATAATGTACTTGTTATGCTTCGGTACAGTCGTATATTTACTGGTGGTGGTAGAGGCGATATTTACTGTTAGAAATGGCGACAGTTGCTTGTTTGTTGCAGATAGTCATGATAACTGTAGAAGAGGCTGTGACATTGCTCTCTGCTTCTCTGTGTATTTTACTATTCATAAGAGTGATTTTATAGTAAAGTAGTTGTGCTTCATTAATTCTTTAGCTCTTTTAGCCCGAATTGATAAAATGGATACAATTATACAAATTCTTGCCCAATTATACTGTATTGAACTTTGTATGTTTTAAATCGCTAGAACTAAGTAACAAAATATAACTTGAGTCTCTTGTTTTAAAGTAAGTGTTTTAAAATTGGTTTCGATGTACACGTCTTTGCAAATGAATAAAACATCTAAAATGTAGTTGCTTTTTACGATACTCCGTCGTAAAACGAATGATACTCTTTATATTATCATGAAACGTTTTTGAAATAATTTAGTTAATCGACACATGACTATCCATGTATTATTTCTAGTGAGTAATAGATATTTATGAAAGTTAAGTCATACCTTTGTCTGCATTTTTAATATATTTGGGTTATTGCATAAGCTATGACCAAGTTTGTGTAAGATGCGGCATTTGTTGGTTTTATCTTTTACTTGTTTCAGTCATTAAACTGCGGTCATGAAGGGGACCCGCATTCAGCAATTTCTGTCTAACTAATCGATCCCAGTACTTATTTTCTTTTTAAGCCTGGTACTTATTCTATCTGTCACGTTGGCTGAAACGCTAGGTTACGGGGACGTAAACACACCGACACTGGTTGTCAAGTGGTGGTAGAGGAAAAACATAGACACAAAGACACTCACACATACATACGTATATATATATATATATATATATAT
>NC_068984.1:89877821-89880692 GCF_001194135.2 Octopus bimaculoides | reverse complement strand
TATTGCTATAGTAGAAGGCACTTGCCCAAGGTGCCACATAGTGGGAGTAAATCCGGAACCATGTGGTTGGGAAGCAAGTTTCTTACCACACAGCCACGCCTGCACCTTTTACAGATATTATTTCTAAATAAGGCCATTGAAATATAAATAATTACTCACACACACACACACACACACACACACACACACACACACACACACACACACTTATGCAAATGGATAAATGTCAGTTTCCGTAAGCATTATTTAGTTGTTTGCTCAACGGACACAATCACTATTCAGTTGTTCGCTCAACCGAGCTACCTGCTCGTTGAATTAGTATGCAAGCGGGCCAGAATTCACTTCCACAGGTACTATGACCTGACAAAGTTCTCCCGCCTAATCAGAGTCAAAGAGTGTGTGGCATGGCTGATTCTTTGAAATACAGATACTATTCATCCGGCGGGCTTCTGCACAATTTCTGCCTATACACATGCACTTACAAGCCTTGGCTTGACCTGAAAATAGGACAGATTACACTTGACCAAAATGAAATGGGATGGAACCCCGGATCTCATTATTGCAAAGCGAACTTCTTTGCCATTCGGCGTAGATAAGAAAATAAATTAAAAGAAAGGAAATTAAATATCTTTCTCTATTCTAATTTTTCTTACTTGCTATCTTTTCCCTTTTTTACCCCACCCAGAAGCCTATCTCTGAGCACTTCATCATATGTTGCGATCATTTATACCGCATTCGAATCCTGTTTGACAATCAGAAATATGAATTTTGTATGACCAAATATGATGTGTCGTCTGAAAAGATTATAAATAGCATGCTCCCTTCAGTATTTAGTAGTGTATTAAGTTTCTTGCCTTTTAATATGCCCTCATATATACATACTTATACATGCATATATACACACACGTATCATTGATATAAACATTGATATAAACATATCAAAACAATGAATGAATAGATATATTGGATACTACATGGCTTAGTATCTTAATTTTTCACCCGTTTATTCTGTATAACACATAAACGATGTGTGTGCGTGTGTCTTTATATATATGGATGTATGTATGTGTGTGTGTGTGTGTGTGTGTGTGTGTGTGTGTGTGTGTGTGTGTGTGTGTGTGTGTGTGTGTGTGTGTGTGTGTGTGTGTACAGGAGAATTTGTTTGGGGGTTTGAAAATGCACCTGAATCTCAAAACGTGTAGTCGTTTTTAAATTTTGTAATAGACTTATTCAGATGCAAAACTGGTTTCAACAATTTTTGCTTATCAATGATTCTTATAAATTAATAAATTAGGAGGTATTTAACTGAAAAACCCGTGAAAATTAGATGCTTTCCATTACTTTGAAGGAAATTGTTTTTTTCCTTGGATATATATATATATATATAATAATTGATTCAGCTGCTGCTCTGAAGTAGTCTATTTTAGTTTTTCGGGGTTCCATAGTTTATCCAGACAGTTAAGCACATTGAATGCTTTGTTAATCCTGATTTCCATATCAAGGTTAACATATTAAGTGTGACTGTGTTGTAAAAAGCTTGCTTCCCAACCGCATGTTTTCGGGTTTAGTCACATTGCATGGCACCTTGGGCAAGTGTCTTCTATTATATAGCCTCCCGTCAACCAAATCCTTCTGAAAGAAGCCCGTCGTATATATATGTGTGTGGGGGTGTTTCAGTCTATATTTGTCGCCCCATCACAGCTTGATAACCACTGTTGAGGTGTTTACGTCTCCGTAACTTAGCGGATCAGCAAAAGAGACTAATAGAATAAGTACAAGGCTTAAAAACTAAGTCCTGGGGGCGATTTGTTCGACTAAAATCTCTCAATGCAGTACTTCAGCATGGCTGCAATGAAATGACTAAAACAAGTGAAAGAATATTCATAAATCCGCCCACCATCTCCTCATGGCACATTTTCCCCACCTTCTCCTCATTTCTTTATCTTATACTATTTCGCAGCGTCCTGCTTAAAATTATTACAGTCAGTATTGTTGCTGTTACTCTCATCACCCTTTTATATATTATATTTATTCTCAAACAAGTATATTTCATACACTCTATTTATCTTTCAGACGAAACGATATATCTTGAAGTTTCAATAAGGTTTAAGTACAAAATTCATTTTAACTTGTTTATGTTACTCTTATCTAATTACGTGATACTTTGTGCAGCTATGGTTCTTGCTGCATCATACGTTCATATTCATGTCTTCTTTTTCCTTGTGATTATTAACGCTTATCATACATTAATTACTAATTGAGTCATATTCTTTAAAACGTAAATTAAGAAGTATGATGCATATTTAAAGAAAACATTTATTATTAATATTTACACCTTAGCATTTTCTCATAAAATATTTTTTCCCTCAATTTAGATATTATCTCTCATCGACCATTTAATAGACTAGTGTTATAGCTGAATACAACTTACCTTATCATGCACGCGAACATAATATACAAGCACGCACACAAACACACACACATACACATACACACACACATACATACACATATGCATCAAATACTCTCAAACGAATTCTAAATAGTCCAGCCTTGTAAGAGTAATTTACTGGTGGTTAAAGCTAAATATGTTTAAAATGGCTAGCCGTTTAGTAAGGTGTACTTTTAGTAAAGCTGATGGCGAGGCAACACGCAGTTAGCAAACCGCCAGACAGATTCCGAACGTTAAAAAAGTATTGAAATCTCATCAAAAGTCTTCTATCATTTCATGAACAATCTAGGTAACTAACGTCTAATTACACATACCAATACATGTCGAGCAACATACTCATATATTCCCACATGTATATGTGCATACACACACACACACACACACACACACACACACACACACACACACACACACACACA
>NC_068984.1:89872509-89873084 GCF_001194135.2 Octopus bimaculoides | reverse complement strand
TATATATATATATATATATATATATATATATATATATATATACTTATAGATATATATATAAATCTATATATGTATATACATCTCTACATATACATCTATGAATATACACACACATATATTTACATATATATGTACACACACACATATATATATAAAAACACATATATACATGCATACATACATATATATGTACACACACACATATATATATGTATATTTTTATATACATATAGCGATATGAAATCTTTGAGCGAGATGTAAACAATAGCCATACGGAATCGTAACATATGAGTGCCAACCAAGTGATGCGTCGTATATGGGACAGTGCTACTGGTGTTTATAGCCCCAGGAAGACATCTTTCCCAGCTGGCTAACGACACAGAATTTTTATCGTTAGCCAGGTGGAACAGATGTTTTCCTGGGGCTATAGACACCAATAGCACTGTCCCGTATACGACGGCACACTTGGTCTGCAATTATGTTACGATATACATAGATACATACACACACGCACACACACACACACACACACATATATATTTATGTACATAAATATATATATATATATATATATA
>NC_068984.1:89868271-89869749 GCF_001194135.2 Octopus bimaculoides | reverse complement strand
TGTGTGTGTGTGTGTGTGTGTGTGTGTACTTGTATATATGTGAGATAATAGTTTCAGTATTAAAACTAGGAGTAATAGAAATTTTAATGTTTCGCTTTTCTCATAATACTGAAATAGTGTAAGAATTAAGAGATTGCCTCGTGCTCTCATTAGGCAAGAAGCTGAAAACTTTTTGGCCCTTGCAGTGGCATGGGCCCTTAGTAAGTCGTGTAAAATTTGAATGAATGCGGTTGGGCAGTTTTCAAGTTTTAGGGAAGCACACATACATACATACATACATACATACAGACAGACAGACAGACACACACACACACACAGACACACACAAACACACACTTACATACACATACACACACACATTCTCAGTTTTATATATATGTAGATGAATGTATATATATAAATATATGAACATATATGTATATATTTATATATATAAATATATGAATATATACCTTGTAACACCTCTTTTCCATCTTTAATTCTTTTGTCGAGTTTCTATAGGATATGTGTTCTATAAACGCTCTTAGCACGTTTTATACTTGTAACATTTTCAAATTCGCAATATACTTACTACAGTAAGCTACCAATTTAATGTGAAGAATCTTTGTTAGAAATTGACCTTTGGAGCCCACCAAAGTAAAGGATTATATAGAACTCAACCTTTTCTCGTTATCATCCTCACAAGAGATAAAACAATGAACAAAATTTTAGGCTCACACAAAATTATCAAAAGCAAAATGCAAATTAAATCATTGAATAAAATATTAACCAGCGAAAGACAATATCCATTAACAACAGAACTAAAAGTGAAAAAATGTGGTCAACCTAACTGTGGTACTTGCACCCACCTTCTGAAGGGTTCAGAGTTCCACTTTAAACAAGGTGAAGTATTTAAGATTAAATCAAATTTCACCTGTACCATACATGTTTAGGGTGTGGTAATAATTATATTTGCCAAACAGGGATATCACTCTGTCGAAGAACCACTCACCACAAAGAACAAATACACCACCCACAATACTGACAGATACAGGTCAGTGGACACATAGAAAGGTGTGCGAGGAATTTTAATCCTAATTTCCTAATTTTTCCTTTCAATCAATGTTCACAGAACACCTCAATACAACAAAGAATGAATAAAGAGGCAACTTTCATCAATAAATATCTTCCACAACTAAATATGAACACATAACATAATACAGAACACTACTAACCTTTCAATTAATACCACTAAACGCCGTAAATCCCATAAACCATTTACATTACAGATCTATATCTGCCCTAATTGCACCAAATCCAGAACTACTTACCTCCCTTACACATAATCTTTTTACTCAGGGACTAGTAGACCTGACACAGTTCAGTAATCGGTGTGCATTCAAAACAATGATTAGTAACATTACGAAACCGGTATACTTTTGAATCTCTTTAACAATTCACAATAATGACTTTAATTACTTTTATTCCTGCCTCAGTTC
>NC_068984.1:89861542-89868181 GCF_001194135.2 Octopus bimaculoides | reverse complement strand
CCTCAGTTCATTTAATTGTATTTATCTATCGTTACTGTTCATAAAAGGCCTTTACTTTTTTTTTGATTTCCAATGCGCATTTCCACTTATTTTTCTTCTTACTTTCCACGTGTAGTTTCTATTTTGTTTTGTAACATATTTCTATTATATATGTATATATATATGTGTGTGTGTGTGTGTGTGTGTGTATGTGTGTGTGTGTGTGTGTATCGAGTCAGTGTAGTATTATCCGTTCAACTCAAAGTAAGGTGAATAAATCAAAATAAGCAACAGGATATCAAGAGGTGAAGCAGTACGACCGTTTCAAGCGGCTCCATTTAATTGAACAATGCGATCATTGCGTCAATTTAAATGCAGGGCTATCCTCAGCTGCATAAATAAATAGAATTTTTAATGAGTTTGACACATTGATATAATTTTACTCACATTCTGTAATAGAGCAAGAAGAGGGAAAAAGTACATGTTGCTATTAATGTAGCTTAAAATATACTACACTTCTAAGAACTGTATGAAGTTTGTTAGGGTCATAGCTTGTAACGGATTGTGGTTCATTTTTAATTTATTAGTCTTTTACTATCAACTACCAAATCTAAGGCTAGAGGAGAGTGTCTGTTTGGAATGGATACACGGAGTGAGTTGACAGTTTATAGTTAGGTATGGTCATAAATATTGTCAGGATTAAAGGAAATTCATCTGTCCATTCTCGACAGATGTCAAGAATGGACAGATGTTCCATAGGCCAGACTGTATGTCGATTACGCAGGTCCACTGAAGGGATCATATTGCCTTGTGGTAGTGGATAGTTTTTCAAAGTGGCCGGAAGAGCATAAATGTAAGAAGCCGACATCTGCAGTTACAATATGCTTTTTACACGAATTGTTTGCCAGGTATGGTATTTCGGATACCATCGCGTCGGATAATGGAACTCAATTTACGTCAGACGATTTCAGAAAATTTTGTAAAATGCTCGTCATCGAACATGTCACTACTCTGCCGTATCATCCTAGGTCAAGTGGACAAGCGGCGCGTTTTGTTAAAACTTTGAAGAGGACGTTGAAAAAGGCGAAAAATGAAGTGGCAAACAACAAAAATACTTCAAAATTCTTCAAGTTAGGTGACAAAGTTTTTTAAAACCAATAGATATGGTAAAGAAAGCTGGGTGGACGGTCTAATCATTAAACAAATTGGAAGAATGATATTCTTGGTTAAAGGGGGGAAATGACGAATACAAAAAGACACATTAACCAACTTAAAAAAAAAAATTCTCAGAAAAAACAGCCACGAGAAATTAAATCCCCATGGAAGTATTGTACGACACGTTTGAGGTACCAACACCCAAACAATTTGAAACTACACGTTCTAGCACCAGGAAACGGAAAAGAACGGAAACACTGGAATTCAACCCCAAGCGTAAGAGATATTAAAGCTCTGAGCGGAGTTCAAATTCTCAAAAGGGAGATGATAGGGAAGACTGATTCTAAAATGGGGGAGATGTTGTGGAAGGATTCCAACAACTCTTCAAGTGACTAAAAGATGGACTGACTCATTGTTATAAAACAAAGAACTGTTTGTAGCAGTTCACTGATAGCCGCAATAATAATAGTAGTGCGTCGTGGTTATACTCTTTTCCCCTCACTTCGTTATATTATATATAAAATACAAGGATATAAAAGCATGTGTGTATGTATGTATGTACGTATAAGCCTATGTATTGTGTATATCAGCTTGGTGTGAATAAGTATCACTTAAATTACTGATGTCAATATAATCAATTATAAACCTTGAATGTTGTGCCCCAACATCGTAGCAGTCCAATGACTGGCGATCATAAAAGTAAAAAGATAACATTGCTTGCAAACATCTTTTACTATGGCATCTTAGAAATAATTCAATAAAAAATTGCTATTAATCTTACCTCTAGCATATTTAACAGTTTTGAATTCGAGTGGAAGTTCATAAACAATCCTTTGTATTTGAATAAAGATTTCGTCTCAGTTATATGTACTTACCTTGTGTAACATGTTCTATAATAAACATGTAAAAGATTATACTTAGCTCTGAACAAAAGCAATTACTACTGATAGCAACTCCACAACCTCACGCAGAGTACTACAACAATAAACTATGAAGGTTAAAGGATGCAGATTTCAGTTCTTTTTTAGTACATTCTCTTCACCTCTTCTCTCTTTCAGTATACAGATATGAAGACACAAAGTAGTATTCCATTCAATCTCCTCAGGAACAATCGAGAACTTTTATACCAGTTTTTAAATAAATAAGGATAACTATGCACTCAAGTGGTACTTATTTTATTGAGCCCGAAAGGATAAAAGGCAAGGCCCACCTCGGTAGTATTTGAACTAACAGTGTAAAAACGAGTGAAATGCAGTTAAACATTTTGCTCAGCGGGCTAACGATTCTGCTAGTCAGCTCGTCGCCTTCTACTGACCTAATCTTAGAGCCAAAAATATATACTTGTAGACATTATAGTTTATTTTATAGAACTATATTTGCACGAGCAATAAACTGAAATATACATTCGAAGATGAAATTGAGAAACATGACACAGTGTTTATTTTTCAAATATTTATTTCAGATAACTTTTTGATTACATAACGGTTGAAAGCTGCAAGGTGAATGGTGGGCCATAAACAATAACTGATTATAGGTTGGAATATTGTAAATGTAATGATTGTACGGTTGACTGCTCATAGAATGCAATGTCTGAACATTTGGCCATATAGTATCTCCAACGTTGATTAAAAATACTTTTGTTCCTAATTTTTTAAGATTCTCTATTTCTGACATTAACTCAGCAGTTAAAACAGTTAGTGATGGATCTATAAATAAAACAGCTAATTGCTTTGTGTATAAATTAGGATGCATATTGAGTCCTTTACCCATATGGCGTACAATACCAGCTAGTCCCGGGTATGTTGGTTTCATAAGTTTGCCAAGTTCAGCGTTCGTTTTATTAATTAAAGTTGTAAATGGCTGATTATAGCTGTGAGGGCAATCAACAAAAGAGAATGTTCTGTATCTTCCATATGGTGTATATGGCAGCATGGTCTGTATAAACTGTGTAATTATATCGGTGCGGTAAATTCCCAATGTTAGAATGTCATATCCAAACGACACAGTACCTTTGAAAAGAAGAAAGCTATATTTATTAAGTAATAGTAAAAGGGAAATATCATTGTAATTCGTAGGAAATGAGAAATTTTATTCCGTATTTTCTTATTTATATTTTGTACACTTTTATGGGTCTCATACATATGAAAATTCAAATCACACATCTCGGTATTAATTCATCTAACATGGTTCTATTCTCTAATATAATTCTGGGGAGTTGAATAAGACAAAAATTATAAATAATAATAATAATCCTTTCTACTATAGGCACATAGCCTGAAATTTGGGGGGAAGGGGTTAGTCGATTAAGTCGACTCCAGTGTATAACTGGTATTCATTTCATCGACTCCGAAAAAATGAAAGGCAAGGTCCACTCGAAAGAATTTTAACTCAGAGCGTGAAGAGGAAAGAATTTTTATCCGGCATACTAAGTATTCTGCCAGCTAACCAACTTAGGTAGAACACGTACAAAAATCAGCATTGCTTGGAACTGCAAGAATTCTTTGCAGGATTCTTGAAGCATTACCAGTAAACAAGTGTCACCTTAGTTTGCTGGCTGTAGACAGCTGATACTTTCCATCATATCCAGCAAAATAAGCTGAGAGTTTTCATCAAGTACTAATAATAATGATTTCAAATTTTGACACAAGGCAGCAAGTCGATTTAATCGATTCCAATGATCAACTGGTACTTATTTAATCCACCCTCAATAGGATGAAAAGCAAAGGTGCCCTCGGTGGAATTTGTATTCAGAAAGTGAAGTCGGGCGAAATGCCGCTAAACATTTTGCCCGGCCAGCTCACACACACGCACTAATTCATACACACATATTTTGAACACCAACTGTGCCCTATAACTTTTCATTATTCCTTATTAGACATTTATACTTAGTTTGGAATAATAAATTTTCATCCAGAAACAACGTTTTAAATAAGAAATCATAAAAATTTCACAAATTTTGTACACTTTTATGGGGCTCATACATATGAAAATTCAAATCACATGGTTTGTAGTTTATACTCAAATGTATTAAAGTTGAAGAACAGTGCAAGAACAAGTTAATATTCACAAATATCATGGCTACAATACTCAATGAAGACACATAAACTGCATATGCAGTTTTAGTTCCAGAATGAATGAATATGCCTTTAGAAAAAACGCATAAAACCGAGCACAACACAGTAGCAATAAATAATATTGTAAAACAATGTTACATATACACGAGAAATGAAATTGCATCAGCACGATAATTCCAGTTTGCGCGCCACAAATACTTAAATATGCAAAATTCAATGTAAACAGGAAAGGTGTAGCATCAGTATACATATATGCAACTTTTTCATCGGTTGATTATGCATTTACAAATTTATATCAGAGAGTCATTACAGCAGATTACAGATTACAGATTACAATACAGAACACGAAATAACCAGATGATGAATCCAAGGTCTCGAAACGAAAATGTATTGCTTGAAACTAAATATAAAAGTCTAATAAGGAAATATGAAAAAATTATTCTTAAAAAATACTGAACACGTAGAGTGATGTACCTTCAAAATATATTTGAAAGATAGAAAACCGGTATACACACACATACACATGTAGGAGTGTCTGTATATGTGTGTACTTGTGTGTGTACGCGTGTAAGCGCTAGCGTTAACCTTGTTATATGTCTTTCTTTTCGTGTTCTTCGTGTGCCTTCTTTCACATTATACGCGCGTGTGTCTGTGTGTGTATGGATTTATGCTATGTGTTTGTATGTACACAAGACATGATAACGTGTGAAAAAAAAAGAAAGATTGGTCGAAGACATTTGTTCAGGAAGTGTGTGAAGTCTATAATATGTGTATCACTATCAGTAACTGTTTACAGGCACGTGTACATGAGATTTCATACTTACATATCGTCTGTCTCTCTAGGGCAATGAAAAGTAAATAAGCTAGTGAAATCTCACTGATCAAATAATCTTTGCAGATGTATTTCATGAGTATTTCCACGAAAGACGGGATTCAAAAATTTTCGTTTCACAAAATTTCTTTCGCTACAAAATAGCTAGCTGTTTTGTTAGGATTAGCCTTTCATTGTTTATTATCTAATATTATTCAACGATTCTTTCTTGCGTAATCTAACATGATCCTTAAAGAAATATTTAACTGAACTTACTTGATTGATCCTGTTGTGGCGGCATTTCCGTAGTTGTAGTGGTTCGCGTTGACATACTGGTGGTCGGTATAGTTGTTGATGTTATTGTTGTGGCTTGTGCTGTTGTTGTTGCTGCTGTTGTAGTTGTGACTGGTGTCGTTACCGTTGTTGTTGTCGGTGTCGTTGTTGGTATGGTTGGCGGTAAAGTTGTAATATCTAAAACAGATAGCACCTTATAATAAAATTGGATATATACACAACTAGATAACTGAAACCAGTAAAAGGCAAGACAAATTTTTTATATATAAGCCAGTGATGAAAAGTTCATGGAAACGTCCAGTTAACAAACTCCGTTACACGATTTCAATTTCAGCTTTTCTACTTTTTAACATTGAAATTTGTCATTGAAAAAGTCATGAATCCTATGATTTCGTACCTCATTTTAGTAACCTGACAATTGCACTAAAATTAGATCTTTATGCTTTTTATGTATTAATTTTTATACTTATTTGTTACTGGTCTCAGAGCCATCCATTATATTTTTATTTTCCAAAGCTGGTTTCCCTCTAAATGCTACTAATACTTTTCTCTGCATTAAACAAAACTCAAAATATCTCCTGATTATTCGCCATGTTGTTGAATGATCTGGAGATCGTTTAAAGAAAAATGGATTGGCTTAATAAATATTGAACGCGAAAATACTATCAAATTCCATTACATCTCATGTCAACTAATCTCTCACATTGCGAATAGCATTATTTAAATTAATTATTTCATCCTATTATCGACTTCAGGCTTACAATTTACAATTCAAATAATTACTATTAAGCTTATATGGAATCAACTTCTTCAAATAACATTGCATTAGAAGAGAAATAATAAATATTTTTAATCAGCTTTCTTGCACTAGTTATTAAAAACGATGATTAAAAACATGAATTCTTCACAATATTATTTAACTTTTATCTATGTTACATAACTCACACAATTTTCAAAGAGAAAGTCGCTCATATAAATGTTTAAATGAGGAATATTGTTTTCAGTAACAAGAAATATATTCTATCTCGTATGAGTATAAACAAAATATATTAAAACTTATTAGCAAAAAGAAAAGCAAAAATATACTTTTGGAATAGGAAAAACAAAATAAATAAATTGGTGGAGACATAGATTAAACCAGTTGATCTCTAATTAAGATAAAGTCAGATGGCATGAAATATTCATTTGTAAAATCTTCAATTATAGATAAATACAAAACAACGAAAAAATACTCCCAACGAAAAGTGTACACACACTCACACACACACACACACACACACACACACACACACACACACACACACACACACACACACACACACACAC
>NC_068984.1:89850722-89860618 GCF_001194135.2 Octopus bimaculoides | reverse complement strand
CACACACACTCACACACACACACACACACACACACACACAAACATCTATCATATAGGTATATGCCATTTAATTTCTGATACGTACCTTTACAAGTTTTAACACCAAAGTAACTGGCAATTTTTTCCAAAGCTGAATAGTTAGCGACGAGAAGTACATTATTTGCGGGGTCACTTGCTATTGCGTTTAATTCCTTTGTATCAAAACGTTTTCCGACACCTATAGCATAAACGTTTACTCCAACTTTATGGAGCAATTTAGCTGCGTGACGCGTAGCATTTGCATCACGGGATTTCCCATCAGTTATGACAATAGCTATAAAAGGTGCTGTGTAGACTTTCAGTTTTGGTTTCACTTCTTTCATTAAAAGCTGTAATGCTGCGGCAGTATTGGTTTGTCCTTTTCTATATGGGATTGCACCTATAGCTACTTTCAAATCTTCTTTGTTTGTGAATTTATCGAGAGGGAATTCCAAATGGGCTCTATTACTAAATGTTATGGCACCCACTCGCACATGCGAATTACTTTGCCCAATATGGAAGTTTTCTATCATTTTCTGGAAGAATCTTATCTGTTTTTTATAGTCAACAATCCAAATACTACTTGATGTGTCCATAACAAATATAATATTTGCTGCCTTTCCGGTACATTCTGTGAAAATAAAAATATTAGAGATATAGTTTCAAAATTGCTGCACATAGTTGACAACGTGATAACTTTAAATTTTAACGTTATATTTTCTTAACAAAGGCGGAGTAGTAGACACGCTAGTGCTAAATTGAATGTTTTGAGGTATCTAATTACAAACTTCTCTGTTTTGAAAATACGAGTGTAGGCTGAAAAGTTCATAGGCTGACTATGATGTGTGATGCGAGAGCTATGAAATCTTGATTGCATTAATTTCAATTCTGCTTTGTTTATTGCGATCTAAACTGACATATGACTGTTCAAAGAAGACTTCAAATGTAACTAGTAGCGACTTCTATTGAAAATGAACAAAATTTGGCATAGTGGTGTTATCAAGTATCTGCAGAAAAAAAGGGTTTAACCACCCCCCGCCCAGTGACATTCATGCTGACATAGTTCCTACATTAGAAGGTTACACACCAGCTTTTTCAACAGTGCAAAAGCGAGCAGCTGAATTAAGGAGGGAAAGGGAAACTCAAACGTGACACAAAGTCTGGACGTCCTGCAACTGCCACCACCGAGGAAAACACTGATCGTGTTCAACATATGCTGACGGATAACAGACGATTGACTATATATCAACTAGCCAATACTATTGAACATAACCCGTGATAGAGTTGAGAATATTCTATACAATAAACTTGACATGACGAAGATTACTGATCGCTGGGTGCCACTTCTTCTGATACCTGATCAAAAGTGCACCAGGCTGATCACACGAGAAAATCTGACTTAGTTTTAGGCAGGTTCATCTGGTTTTCTTGAATGTTTCATAAGCCAGGATGAGTGCTGGCTTCATTACTTGCAGCCAGAGACAAAGAAACAATCCATGCAGTGGAAAGACCCTTCCTCCTCTGCTTCAAAGAAAGCCAAGGTCGTTCCATCTACAGGGAAGATGATCGCCTCAGTTTTTGGAATGTAAAAGACATTGTGTTTATTGGATATCTTCAAAATGGCCACACCATCGATGGAGAGTAGTAGTATGACAACTTGGTGAGGCAGTTACAAAATGCTATGAAAACCGAAGACCGAGGAAAACTGACGAAAAAGGTCTTGTTTCATCAGGATAATGATCCAGCACACAAGTCCTTGGTTTTAGTGGCTACTGTGCAAAACTGTGGCTTTCAACTGGTTTACCACCGTGTCTATTCTTCTGATTTGACCCCATCTGACTATCATCTGTTTCCCAACATGAAAAGCACTTGGTTGAGAACCGGTATTTCAATGCTGATGACGTTTATGACTAGAATGAAAGTTTCTTCATCAGCGGGATCCAAGCCCTGCAACACCGATGAAAGAAGTATGTGGTCCGCAAAGGGGAGCTATGTTGAAAAATAAACCTCATTTGATCATACTCCAAGAGAGTAACTTGGTCATCCTATGAACTTTTCAGCCGACATTCGTATACACAACGATAGACTTTGAAATTCAGCTTTCTTCACTTGCTAAAATAAGTACCAGTCAAATATTGGGATCAAATTATTCGGATATTGTGCCAAATTTAAAAATCGATATTATATGTATGTGTTATTTTATTACATAGTTATCTTACATCAACATACTTTATTGAAACGATCAGCTCACTGGCGGCGCCCCAGCACGGCCACATCCTTAGGGCTGAAACACATAGCAGAACACATTTGGTATGTTGTAGAGAATTCGCTAAACATGTCTTAGTGTGAACAGTATAGTATAGAGTGTATTTAATGCCAGATGTATTTAGATATTAAGTTTAGAATGCTTAAAGCATTATTGGAAAACTCTGGTATATCCTTTGCACATAACAATTTTAACTCTCTACACAATGTTTGAGCAAAAGAAATCTAACAACGTGGCATCCTAATTTCAATAGGAACAACATCAACACATATGTTTTCCGAACTGTTACAGTCTCCAGTATATAATCATATCTTTTACTTCAGATAGGTGGTAAGTTCTCAACATTGCAACATTGCGTCTCGAAGAGGTACAACCTCCCCCTCTTTATGTCTTCAATGCAATTTTTGAAAGTCACATAAATGCACCTACTAATTTTTACTTCCCGGATATGAGTAATTAATGAGACAGTATATCTGTTGTTATTGTTTTCTAGAATGTAACCAAACATATTTTTATACATATTTTCCACTTTACAACGACCGTCAAACTTCATTTTAAATTCAGTAAAGCAGTACATACCTTTCTCGGTGTGTTTACCATGAACTTGAACCTAGTAACAAATGAATTGTTTAACTGTTAGTTATTGGATTATATAACATGAGAGATATTATACGTGCAAATATTGAATATAAAATTTTGGAGATGTATGTTTAGGTATAACTTTAGATATAGCCTGTGGATAAAATAATGAAATAGAAATTTATTTCATTAGATCTACAACTAAATGACATAAAAGATATTAAATATTTTTATTTCTTCACATTTCGTTAATTCAAGACGATGAGCTGACAGAATCGTTAGCACTGTAGGCCATGTGCTTAGCAGTATTTCGTCCGTTTTTATGACCTGAGTTCAAATTCTAGCGATGTCAACTTAACCATTCAACATTTCGGGGTTGATAAAATAAGTACTAGTCGAGTACAGGGATCGATGCAATCGACTTACCCCTACCCTGAAATTGATGGTCTTTTGCCAAATTTTGAAACCGATATTTGGTTAATTGATTAATGTGGTGAACTGGCGGAATCGTTAGCACGCCGGGCAAAATGCTTAGCAGTATTTCGTCCATCTTTACGTTCTGGGTTCAAATTCCACTGTGGTCGACTTTTTCGTTCATCCTTTCGGGATTGCTAAAATAAGTACCAATTGAGCTCTGAGATCGATGCAATCGACTTATCCCCTCTCCTAAAATTTCTGGCCTTGTGCTAAAATTTGAAGCAGATATCTGTTTAAATGATCGAATTTTCCATTATGAAATACCATTGAGACAACACTGAAGAGAGTGAAGAAATAGAGCAAATATAGAAAACCCTATTTCAGACAGCAATTTAACTAGTAATATCATCAATATTTTTCTCAGCAATTATTCAATGGAATACAACAGACCGATCCTCGCGTTAAGACTGAAATGTCTCTAGTATAACTATCTAATGTGAAATGTCTCTAGTATAACTATCTAATTAATAAAATAAGCTGGCTGAAGCGAATTGTATTTCAAATTGTGTGCGTTAGCATGGTGTGCAGTCGATTTCCAGTTCCGAAATTAGGTGATAAGCATATATTTGTGAGAAAATATACTGTAAATCGTAGAAACTATTCAAATAAATGAATATTTAAATATTCAAATCTTTACTTCATTTATCTATGCAGTAAAACATTCTTTTCATCATTATTTGACATGGTATATCTTAGTATTATAAGTAAATAGTGTTTTGAAAGTCTACATATATGCCATACTGTTTCACATCTAACTTATATACACATGTCCATCGAACGTCCAACTTGTCTTAACATTACACGAATGTTATAGTACATGTCTGATATTTTCAATTTTAATTTAAAAATTGCAATTCTCATCTTGTTACAAGTTAAAGGGAAAAAGCAGTTTAAATAAATGGAAGTCTGCTTCGGTAGAGGAAAAAATATAATATCTTAAGGTAAAAGAAAACGAAATTAAAACCATTTATTTGTTGTTCTTTTTTTGTTTAAGGATTTTTTAATTCTCCATTTTCTTTTGATGCTTCACTAAATGATATAAATGCAACAGTGCTTTGGGTACTTGTCGGAGAATAGTATTGCAATTAGTTAATCAGATTGAATAAATCAGAGAAATGGTAGACAGAATTAAATAAGAATAATTCCATTCTGGTAAATCTAAGAGGCTGTAAAAATATTTAGGTATAACTATAATATGATAATTATAGAAATTAATTTCTGCGAATCCATTAGTTAATAACAGAATTGCACAAGATGTTTATGCTTCTTTCAGATTATTTAGTTTACGGAGAAGAAATATGAAGTAATTGAAACAATAACTTCAGAAAACTCAATTTCAGAAATTAGTCAGAAATTTCAGAAATATTATATACTAATTACTTTGCTTTAGCTAAATATTGCACATGTAAGTGTTTACTTACAAATATAAATTTACAGTTTAATACTATAATGCAAGGATGAATAGAAACGATATAGTATTCCCATTTTGAAAATTGATATTAGTGCTTATGTTATCGTATTACACTGAAACAAGTTTCATGTTATAATAATAAAGGAGGGGAAAAAACAAGTACACTTCATGGAAATTGATTTATATAATTTTGATTGTTAAATATAAGAAAGTGTGCATGTACAGGCACACTCACAAATGCATGCATTATTCATCTGTACTTTGGCACAGAAATATACGAATCGATATACAAAAATATTTAATTATAGACAAATGCAATATTTAATACTTTATCATAAGTTAACTTTTAGTATTTCAGCCATGACGTAACTAACTTATCCATGCTTTTAAAAATTGTTCTACTTATAGTTGTGTATGTTAAAATATATTTATTATAAAATCTCTTTCCATTTATGCATCTTCAGATACATTCTAGAATTTTAGATTTGATAGAAAAACGTTAGCGAATGAACAAATTTCATTCACTGCCATAGTTTATTTTTTAATGGATTATTCAGAGGGGGAAAAGTTGCATCCATAAACCATTTTAGGGTTTCTGACGTTGGTTGGAGGAAGTTATCTTCGACAAGAATAGTCCATATGCTTGCAATAAAGTGTAGTCTGCTACATACAACCACAAGCCACGTAGGAACTACAAATTTCCCATCTTCTATTGCAGCATAAGAAAAGTAGTATCCGATATAATTACATTCCCGATTTTTTTTTTTGCATTATGGACTTCATTATTTTGTTTTGTTTACATACACTGTGTCTTCATAAAAAAAAAAAGAATTAGATTAAACTTAACTTACCAATATTAAAGAAATGACTGCAATAACCCAAATGTTAATAGAATTCATTTTCTCGCTAAAGTCTTCTTCAATGCAGATTACTGAGTATTGGTATTTGAATGTACTTTATATTCTTTATAGAAACGTTTTGGCAGTTTTATTCAACTGTGTATCTATTTATAATAATCAGTGGGAATCACTAAGGAAGTAAATTTCTAATGAATTCTAAGTGTTTCCGGGTGTTGGATTTTTAACATTATAGAAATGACACAAAGTACAAGGGAAAGTTAATGGGAATGGTAGCATCGTGTGCAGTGGAATGTCTATAGTATTCAAAAACCCTAACGAATTTAGGATTGTCCACCCACTCAATTATTTGTACAGAATCTTTTTCTCAATTATTTATTCCTATTTATAGCAAGAGAAGTTTCCCGTATTTATTTTCCTTTCATCTAAACCACAGTATGTAACTTGAGTGGGTTTCAAGTAGAATACACAATGCTTTATGACCTGAATTGTTACAGATACGTCTTGCATTGCATATTAATAGAACACCGCTAAAAATTTCCTCACACAGTCCAGTGGTATATCCATTTCTGTCGCTACTCTTCCCACCTCATCCTTTCTGCATATCTATCCGTCTGTCTGTCTGTCTGTCTGTCTCTCTCTGTCTCTCTCTCTCTCTCCCTCTCTCTCTCTCTCTCTCACTCTCTCTCTCTCTCTCTCTCTCTCTCTATCTATATACACTGGTCAAAATACATACATACATACATATATGCAGGAAAAGCAGCAAAATGTGATGACCGATGCAGACTTTGTGGAATTAACACCAAAGATATCACCTACATCATAAGCAGCTGTCTGAGAATGTCATCACGGTAATATCTACCGATGAGACATGATGCAGTAGCTAGGAGATTTATGCCTGTAATTATTGGAGCACTGGGATATGTTATATACTACTTAAATACCAATTTTGAGAAATTAGGCTTCTCAAAACCAAAAAAGAGAAAGCTGATTCGAAGACTACAGATTTAGACCTTCACTGGAACTGTAAAAATGCGTAAAACTTTCCAGAAGTTTATCACTTAAGTATAAATGAGCATGTCTAGATATGCAACTAGATGCATGAGAATACACACAAAATAAAACATACAAATCTGCATACATACATACATACATACATACATGCATAAATACATACATATATACAGACAGACAGACAGACATGCATACATAAGTACATACAAACATACCCTGTTGATATTGTTGAAATTTCAATGAAGGAGCTTTGGATCTAGGTTAGAAACTGACACTTTCTCAATTGGCAAGAAATCCTGAAATAAAGCTGAATAATGGCACACACACATGCACACACAAACGCCCGCATTTACGCGCGCGCACACACGCACACGCCCGCATTCACGTATACACACAGACGCTTGCATATACATACATACATACTGTTCCCCACTCATGGATGCTAGAAGACCTTCAACTTGCTAAAGTTCCAGTGAGAATAGTCAAAGCCATAGCTGAATTGACTTCATCGTGGGCTACCATTTGGAATTAAACACAAAGAGTGACTGTATTATCTGTGATGTTGTTTATTATTTCTGTAAACCTCTTGTCATTCATGTTACAGAAGTCTGAAGGATATCTCACTGGTTCACACGGAAACAGAAATACCAAAATTACACACTGTTTCTTTGTGGTTGACTTAAAACATTATGCAAAGAATATGCATGAGATGAAAAAGAGCCATGAACTATTTACAACATTCTCAAAGGATGCAGAGTTAGAGTTTGGTCAGGATAAATGTTATATGGTTGTGGGAAGGGGAAAACTATAAACCAGACTAATTATATCTCCATCAATGATTTCACTGTTTCCCCTTTATCTGACGAGAAATGTCACAGGTATCTAGGGGTGGATGAAAATATATCTTACAATGGCACCTGTGACAAAACATGTGTCACTAAAGAATATTACAGCCGAATAGAGAAAATTTGAACCTCAGAACTCCCTGCATTCAATAAAACAGTGGCCTACGATGTGTTTGCCGTGCCAATACCCATACCAACATTTCGGTTGCTTGATTGGATGCGTGATAAGATCTGAGCCATTGATCTGAAAACCCTAAAAATACTAACAAGCACATATAATTTCCACATAAACAGTGACGTAGACCACCTCTACCTAAAACGTAAACAAGGCGGCAAAAGCTTAACATCAATCCAAAATGCCTTTGAATGTTGCATCATAACCCTTCGGCAACATATTTTAACCACCAAGCGTCGAAGTGCATCCCTTGACCAAGTTTGCATACATGAGGCAGATAACATCATAAGACTTGGAAGGCAGATCCTTGAGCAACACTCTTTGTCTGATAACCTAGACTACATGCTCAAAGAAGTCGCACGACTCTA
Organism: Octopus bimaculoides; assembly: GCF_001194135.2. NCBI lineage: Eukaryota > Metazoa > Mollusca > Cephalopoda > Octopoda > Octopodidae > Octopus > Octopus bimaculoides. The sequence continues at coordinate 89,852,608 of NC_068984.1, read as the reverse complement.
CCGCAACATATCCTCATATGAAAGGATGAGCCTATATGAGCAGAAGACTATGCATGGATATGTTAGTAGAAAGCTCCGTGATAATTATAACATCGATCATCAAAGCAGTTTATTGTGTACCAATAGTCGGATTACTACCTCCCACTTTGAAGGGTATGCGTTTGAAATCCAGGAACAGGAAATATCAACCAAGTACCTGATGCACAAAAGGGATAGAGATGCGGGAAAAGCCGTAAAATGTGACAACCGATGCAGACTTTGTGGAGTACACACTGAAGATATTGCCCACACCATAAGCAGTTGTCTGAAAATGTCATAACGGTATCATCTACCGATGTGACATGACGTTGTAGCTAAGACACTCTTTAATGACATCCGTCGGAAGGATAATCTCGAGAATAAAAAAATAAAACCCCATAATATTGTAGAAGCCATAGCCACTCATACTAAAAAAAAACTACTGGTGGAATGTACCAGTGAAGACCTCAATAAAATGCAAGCACAATAGACCTGATATAATGATTTGGGATAGAGAAGAGAAATTGTACAGAGTCGTGGAAATTAGCTACCCAGCGGATGTTAACATAAAGCTGAAGATCAGTGAAAAAGAAAACACCTATGCTGAACTATTGAGAAATCTGCAGTTACTCTATCCAGATTACAAGTTCATGTTTAAACCTGTGATTATTAGGGCCCTGAGATATGTAACACACTGCCTAAATACCAATCTTGAGAAATTAGATTTCTCAAAACCAGAAAGGAGAAAGCTAATTCGAAGACTACAGATCCAATTAATCACTGGAACTGTAAAAATCTGTAAAACTTTCCAGAAGTTTAGCATTTAAATATACATGAGCATGTCTAGATATGCAACTATATGCATGAGAATACATACATACATACAGACAAAAATACCTTGTTGTTGATGTTGAAATTCCAATGAAGGAACCTTGGATCTAGGTTAGAAACCGGTTCTTTCTGTATTGGAAATAAATCTTAAAATAAACTGAATAATGACATGCATAAATATGCATGGAAACAAGTGTTATTTCTGGGTGTGAAGATCAACTTTATCTCCGTTGAAGCTCGACAGTCCAAATGTCGAGAAGAGCATTTTTAAATTCCTTACTCAGTTTTAAAGAATTATGCTAATCTTTTATTGCGACTGTTATCTTCTTTGGAATCTGTATGTTTAAATTGTCACGAAAACAACGTGACAAGAACTGGGTCTTAAATCATGTTAGTCTAAATGGTTTCAGCATTAGCACCATCACCATCATAATTAAAATGCAGGAGTAAACAACGTAGTTCATTCTGGTGTCTCAAATGAGACTATGATATTAGGAGAACTTATCAGATATCATAAGCAAATAAAAACCAGTTATGGAGAGGGTCAATGTTATCAGTTGCTTGTGATGTACCATAAAAGAAAGCAGGTTTTAATGTTTTATCAACAAACATTTTCATAAGACAACTGGAATAAATTCTCTGAAATACATTACCCACCTACTTACTCTAAGATTTTGCAAGACAGTCATTAAATGCCAGAAATAGACGAATAAAAACAAAATAAATCCTGAAACTGACGGCATGCAGATGATGTACAAATCGTGGGTACATGCATACATATGTACATTAATACAAACATACACATACATGCATACATCCACCTGTACATATATATATGTAAATATTTATACTTATATGTACACGTATATATATCGTGAAGTATATTTGCCACTTAAATGTGGCTAACCCGTAAGAGTTGATGCTACTGTAGCTTGTAGCCCCAGGAAGACAACTCCTCCAGCTGTCTATTGACACACTATCTGTACCCTATCAGTATTTGCAAAGGGAAGTCATCGTTATATATATATATATATATA
>NC_068984.1:89843283-89849822 GCF_001194135.2 Octopus bimaculoides | reverse complement strand
CACACACACACACACACACACACACACACACATATGGTCTAGCTTAAATAATTGGTAATTCAGCAACCTATAATAAAATCTTTTAGATTTTTTATACATAAACTTTCCCAGTCTCAAGAAATTTCGTCAAAGCTCAATCCATCACGGGGTGACTCCATGTGCTACAATAGCGATTCATTTTATCGTGATATTTTAAAGTCATGTGGTTCACTATTGTCTCCATCAGAATTTCATTATCAGAGAAGTTTAAAAACCAACAGCAACGAATATCTACAGTAAAATACTTATGATATAATGAGTAAATTTGTTTCACACTCTTCTCATTATTGTAGAGCGATTTAACGTCTGCCAGATAGATTGCTGGTGGATATTGAATCCTTCTACACTAATTACAATTTAGTTTACAACGGATTATAAGTGAAATATCAAGATAAATGGACATTATCTTCTGACAGATTTACAAGCAGCTTTTACAAGTCTAGCACAACTGATCACCCCTCGAACGTTTACCTTCTGTTCATGATACTTGATGATCCAAATCTACTGTTAGGCGAAGCATTTTTGTACCGTCTGATCAAGTATATTCACCGTTAAGGACTTTGTAAAAGTATACTCTTTACTCTTTACTCTTTTACTTGTTTCAGTCATTTGACTGCGGCCATGCTGGAGCACCACCTTTAGTCGAGCAAATCGACCCCGGGACTTATTCTTTGTAAGCCTAGTACTTATTCTATCGGTCTCTTTTGCCGAACCGCTAAGTGACGGGGACATAAACACACCAGCATCGGTTGTCAAGCAATGCTAAGGGGACAAACACAGACACACAAACACACACACACACACATATATATACATATATACGACAGGCTTCTTTCAGTTTCCGTCTACCAAATCCACTCACAAGGCTTTGGTCGGCTCGAGGCTATAGTAGAAGACACTTGCCCAAGTTGCCGGACTGAACCCGAAACCATGTGGTTGGTAAGCAAGCTACTTACCACACAGCAACTCCTCTTTATAAGTATAGTTACTTATAAAGATATATGCAAGGTTATGAACAGTTACATTACAACCCCCCCCCTCCCAAAAAAAAAGTTGCACACTAAACATCAAATATTAAAGCATGTGGGTAGGATCTCTAAAAAACGCTGTCACTTCACTAAGCTGAAAAAGTGTAACATTCCAGAGAACAAGAGGAAATGTAAGTTAACTATGATTAACGACTTGGTGTAAACACGCACCCCAATCCCAAATATGAACTGTTAAATTGAGAATTGATGTTTATTTGATCTATTCTAGAAAACAACATCAATAGCAAAACCTCTCTCTCTTTCTCTTTCTCTCTCTCTCTCTCTCTCTCTCTCTCTCTCTCTCTCTCTCTCTCACGCACACACACACACACACACACACACACACACACAAACACTCTGGAGAACAGGCTCCTATTCTTCTCATTAAACATAACGAATCTTTTCAGGAGTTAATTAGGAGTGTAGGAGCAATGTTGATGGCCTTTGCAAATTTTCCCAGATTAGAGCTATTTCTAAAAACTACTGCTTTGAATCATTGTGGTGAGGAGTAAAAACTTTCCCATTTGACACTGATTGCTGACTTCCTCCATATATTATAGAAGGTGTTTTTGGCATGTTTTGCAACATAGTTATAACCAACCACTTGGTGTGTGGGAATTATGACTTTTGGTTTTATGAAGGGCATGACTAAGTGGCTGGTCTCGGTGACTCAGCTATCTCAGATACATTTTCGGTCAGAACCAATCGATATAGAACGGTCCGTACTGTACTCAGATCACTTACCTGACATGAAGTGCCAGAGTGTTTGTAACAAAAGATGTGTTAGAATGTTGTGAGATGTGTTACCTTCACTGGGCAATGATCGGATGATAGAGGTGAGAAATGTCAAGACTGAGTTTGGAAAAACAGATCAAAGGTTACTGGACGGTCGGAATGTCAGTTAATGTTACAGAGAGAAAATTTATATCTATTGCAGACAGTTCAGAGCAGCAATTAATTTGACTTCTGTTACAACAGCAGGTTTTACGTAAGTACACCGAGAAAGAGTATATAATGAAGTCAGCTTGGATGATGGCTTTAGAGAGACAATTTTTAACAGACAGCTTTATTGGAAGTAACTGTTTCGTGATGACTGGAGTACTCTTGGCAGCGGTACCTGTAAATGACTTTTGAGAAATAGGGGAGAAATAAATGGAATGGGAGTATCTGGATATCGCTGTTACTTGAATCTAAGTCGGAGATGTGGATAGTGGAGAGAGAGAGAGAGAGAGAGAGAGAGAGAGAGAAAGTGAGACAGAGACAGAGACAGAGAGAGAGAGACAGACAGACAGACAGACAGACAGAGACAGAGAGGCAGAAGCAGAGATAGAGATAGAAAGAGTGCGTGTGTATGAGTGTTCTACATATACAGAGGCATCTGTTTTCTCAGTATTACTGGACAACAGTGATGGGTTATAGAGTATAAGGGATTTGTGTCCCAGATATGATTAGGATGCATGGTTTGCATGTTAGCAAGAGGAGATAAAACTGAAGTGCGCTATTTCTAGCCTGAAGAAGAAAGAATTGTCTAACGGCTTTATTTTGTATAATCTTCCTATAGCTTAGTGACTTTATTTACCGGGTCATTAATCATGCGCTAAAAGAGAAGTTTCCACCTCTCAAGAGAAACATCCTAAGATGCTACGCACAGGCTGCGCGATGTCTGTTTTATCTGGCAGAAACCTACCCTTAAAAAGACTTTACGCCTTGTACCCTATGATAAACATTAACACTACGCAATGGAAAGAGTAGTCGGTACTACTTCGTGACGAGCCAACTAAGTGCAAACAATTGTTTTTTTTACTAGGAAAAAGAATTTCACCAAAACGTTCAACTACATTTTGAGAGTTAGCTATGAAAATGAGTTGTCAAATGTGGGTGTTACCAGTGAAATTATATATTTCCTTTTTAAGACTTTCACAGAGGCTTAGGGTATTTTGTGAAATAACAAACAAAGATTAATCTGATAGGCTTAGTCACAGTTTAAAAACCACAAGCCTAAAATACAACATAGTACACAGGTCTTTCTTGGATGAATATCCTGAGACGAATCAATATAGCCAGGAAGAAAGTTCTTAGGGCCGTCACAGTTGATGATGGTGAGATTCATAAAATACGTTGCTAACTATAGCGTTATACTGCAACTACCATCACATGAAGAAAGATCATGTTTAGGGTCCACTCCTTTATACCTAAAGTAAAAATCTTTGATCGCTGATACAAAAATGCATAAGTCAGGAGTTGCTGCACTTTTTTTATTTATCAGAATAAAGCATTTATTTGAGAAATTGCAATGGATTACGTCTGGATAAAGAGCAGTCTATTAACTTTCTATTAATCTTTTACACAGTGCTTCAGATTCATAGGAACGGGAAAATGACATTTTATAACACTTGACTTCTAGGGTCATTAAAGATATGAGAACATAAATTGTTTCCGCTGGAATGGCTTTTGCCACTGTTTATATGTTCGCCGCGAATTGTTTCGTTGCGAGGAAATTTAAGTAGTGCCCTATACGATATATGTTTTGTGTGCTATTATGCATGTACGTGTGGACAGAAACAAGCATATGTGTATGTGGGTGTGTGGGTGTGTAGGTGTGTGGGTGCGTGTGCGCGCATGCGTGCGTAAGTGTGTGTGTGCGTCTGTGTGTCTGAGTGCGTGCGCGTGTGCGTGCGTGTGTGTGTATGTGCGTGTGTGTGTGTGTGTGTGTGTGTGTGTGTGTGTAGATGTCACTTGCCTGCTTATATCACACATACGTGAAAACTCAAAGGTAGAAAAAAAATCCGATTTTTTCAGAACAGTGTAGCTTAAAAATAGAACTCAATATCATAGAAAGTAACGCGGTTGAAATTATATAAAAGCATATTTTAAAACATATTTATATCTTTTGATGGAAAAGCTAATATTGCTGCAATAAACAAGTTGAAAGCATATTGATACTTGCTACATTCTCTTTTCTCGCAACCGAATGAAACTAAACTAGTAACATTCGTATTTTACCAACCTCAAGAGAACGAAAGGAAATATCGATAATAAACGGATTTGAAGTTTGATCAATAAAGCACTAGATTAGAAACAGTAAATTATATATCGTTTTCTCCATTATATCTTTCTGCTTTAGTTGTCAATTCAGAATTAGTTACGCAAATAATATACAGATAATAGTCTATATCATGTACTTATAAGTTGGAAGAAGTTAAGCTATATTGTTTAGCAAGTGCATATTGGACAGGAAGTGGATAAAAGTTACCAAAAATAAAATGTATGTTGGAAAATGTAGTATAAAACAAGTCAGGAAAATGCTGATGGATTTTGCTAAAAATACATATATTGGTAAAGGCAAAACAATATCTGAAAGTGATTCACCGACACCTTCATCAACAAAACAGACAATGCAGTGAACTAAATACAATAATTCAAGACACACCCAGATAATTAACTTCAGTAATTCAAAGTGTGCTGGTTACTCAATGTTGGATTTTAATCTTCGGCAGATGATATACTCATAGTTCTTTCCGCAGTATATTACTTCTTTTGAATATTGTTCAAAAGTTCAGGTTGAGTTTTATATTCCTTAATTATGCCACTTAGAGATAGACATTCGTGTCACAAGACTTACTTGTTACACTTATAACCTTAATTCCATAATATTTCTGGCAACAGAAGGTCAAAACCTAGAACATCATATTTAAACAGTAAAGCATTACTCTTTTACTCTTTTACTTGTTTCAGTCATTTGACTGCGGCCATGCTGGAGCACCGCCTTTAGTCGAGCAAATCGACCCCGGAACTTATTCTTTGTAAGCCTAGTACTTATTCTATCGGTCTCTTTTGCCGAACCGCTAAGTGACGGAGACATAAACACACCAGCATCGGTTGTCAAGCAATACTAGGGGGACAAACACAGACGCACAAACACACACACACATATATATATGTATATACATATATACGACGGGCTTCTTTCCAGTTTCCGTCTATCAAATCCACTCACAAGGCTTTGGTCGGCCCGAGACTATAGTAGAAGACACTTGTCCAAGATGCCACGCAGTGGGACTGAGCCCGGAACCATGTGGTTGGTAAGCAAGCTATTTACCACACAGCCACTCCTGCGCCTATTAAATACAATACTTTCACAATACACAGACCGTCTTTAAAAAAGGTGAAACACGTCTAGAGTAGAATCCTTTGAAAGTAGATTAGAGGAAAAGCAAACAGAAAGCAAGAATACTATTTTTCGACTCATACTGTTTAACTTTCACAGCATATGTGCATGCGTGCTAATTTTTATCATGTTCTTAACCTTAAATATATTCTCTCTATTTAAACATTTACAAATTTACACACATACAGACACACATATACACAACTATACACATATATACAAGCATTCCCTGCGTTACGGTCACATCAAATTATGTGACTTCACTCACGAAAATTGTAAAGTACTAGTCTGATCAATAAATATCCGGACTGTTGCCGTAATAACGATGCTAAAGCACACACACAGTAAAGCCGCTTAGCACATATTTACCTTGAACTCTCTTGTGCACGCGCACTAATTTTCAACATTCTAGCTTACTTCTGCTGTTTATAGCAGTGATTGGAAGTAATGTGTGTATCATGTGATCGTCGCATTGACCATGATTAAGAAACTTGAGCAGTATCAAACTTTGCCAAGAGCTTGGCGATACCTGCTCAGAGGCCTACGCAAAGTTTTCACAAAGAATTTATCGTTCTCGATACACTCAAGGAGAAAGTAATTTTCGCACAAACGTGGCCGACGCGTGTCTCAAATCTTCAATGACAATGGACTGAACTGAACCGTAACTAATTTGTACATCCTCTGATAACTCACAGATGGTGATTCGACGATTTCCCCTCACTGCTGCACGCACATCTGCGATGATTTTCTCGGTTCTGCGGTTCTCCTAGAACGTTTGTCACTATCGACATATTTTCGGCCATCTTGGAAACGTCTGACACACACGTACACTTGTGTATGGCTCATACACTTCTCTCCATACATTTTCTGCAACTTTGCATGGGTCTTTGAGCACGTATCACCATGATAATTTTCTCTGTCATGGTCAATGCGACGATAACACGCTACACACGTTACTTCCAAAAACTGCTGTAAATAGCAGAAGTGAGTTACAACGTTAAAACATAGTGCACATGCACAATAGAGTTCATGATCAACCTGTACCAAGCGGCTGCACTCTGCGTGCTTTAGCTTCGTTAATAAGGCAATTGTCCGGATACTTATTGAACAGACCTCGCATACCCACTTATTTCGGCATCCGGCCTGTAATTTCCCACCTATAGAAACTCGGAAATTTTTTTAGAACATAAAAACTACATTTTATTGTTAGTTAAAAGGCTGCTTCTCGACATTTTAACTGAGATTAGCATGGTTAATAAATTGGAAAAAGCCATAATCACGATAAATCCAAATATACATACGTA
>NC_068984.1:89840830-89842294 GCF_001194135.2 Octopus bimaculoides | reverse complement strand
TTCTGCTGTATAGCTTATGCAGTTTGTTCTTAGTGCTTACTCTTGGGCAGCACATATTAGGGACTCCGTTTCCGGTTTTGAATCACTTTTAGTCATCCTTAGCCATCATTTTTCTCTGTCTGTCTTATCTTCAACACCCCTATGAAATTGAGTATGCATTCTTTTCTTTACCCACCTATTTTCAGTTTCATTCGTTTTTAATTTCTTGGCTAGTGCTTTATCTTTGCAATCTTTCATCCTACAGAAGCCTGACCTTACTTTTTATAATAGTGGTTCTGTGGCATTTTTTACATATCATACTATGTTGTTTTCTTCTGCTCTAATGCTGTGTTCGCATCCAATAAGTCATCTTCCACCTCTTTTTCTTGGTACATACAGTCTGTCTGTGTCACTTTTGGGGTGAAGTGACCCATATCTAGTTATCAACTTTCTTGTCGTTCTGTCTAAGCTGTTTAGTTCATCTACTCTCCATGCGATTACCCCAGCTCCATATCTAAAGAGTGAAACCGTCCAGGTGTTGATAGCTTCGATCTTATTCCGTCCATTTAAATTCGACTTAAGGATAAGTCTCAGTCTGCGCAAGTGCTCCACCTTAAATTTTCCTATCATTTCTTTCTCCATCAATTTATCCATTTCCAATATCACCAAGTACTTATAGCCAGTCTCTTTTATCTGCTTCATAACCTCCCCCGACGGTATCGTTAGCCCGTCCATACATTTGATTTTGCCTCTCTCTCTTGAATAGTAACACATCACACTTGGTCAGTCCGAACTCCATCCTGATATCAGCACTGATGTTATACACGGTATCAACGAGGGAACTGACTTGGGCTTCATCTTTACCATAAAGTTTGAAGTCATGTATGAATAACAAATGGTTGGCTTTTTGTTGGCGGCTTTTGTATACATACCCAGCTTTTGCTTTCGTTATAAACAGTGTTAGTGGTATCAAACACAGTACAAAGATCAGCGGGGACAGGCAGTCCCCTTGGAAGATGCCCCTCCTAATCTCTACTTTCCCTGAACTTCTTCCGTATGCTGTTAGGTCCGTCCTCCAATTCGTCATACTTTTTCCAAGCAATCGCTCAACTCCATAATCCAAGAATGTAGGATCATATCGTACGCCTTGCGATACTCGATCCATGACATGGCTAAGTTACTTTTCCTCCCCTTGTAGTCCCGAAGTACAGTTTTGTCTATCAGAAGTTGATCCTTGGTACCTCTTCACTTACGCTTGATCATTTGGCAGGACTCCATTTTTTTCAGATGTTCGTACATTGACTCTGCGAGTATTCCAGTCAATAACTTCCACATAAATGGCATACAGCATATCGGCCTGTAATTGTCTACCATATTGCCTTTTTCGATGTTTTTCAGGCACAGCACTGTCCTATCCAGTGTCAACCACTCTGGTGTTACTTGGTCGGCATTTAACAAGGTTTTGAGTTGCGCAGCTATTCGTGC
>NC_068984.1:89838664-89840275 GCF_001194135.2 Octopus bimaculoides | reverse complement strand
TTTCAATATTATACTTCCTTTTCAGCGCCCTGTATTTTTGTTCGCTTTTAAGCTCCCCTTTCTCTTTTCGGTCTAACACAGAGATTTCCTTCGAGAGCATGTCTAACCCTGCCTGGATTCTTCTCTTCCACCATGGATTTTTTCTTTTGTCACTCCCATTATGTTTCTTTTTCTTAACATCAACACCCACGTTTTCTGCTACAGCAATACTTGCTGCTTTGATCAAATCATTTGTTTCTGTGATGTTGTTTGTTCTGGTGTATTTAAGAATTTCATTAACATGTTTCGTTTCTTGGTTCAATTTCTATCGATCAACCTTTTCAAGGTTGCAAATAATGTCACTATCGTTCTCTTGCAGTCTTAAGTTTATTCTGTCGTAGATTGCCTTTTGTTCGTCTGTCATGTCACCATTACTTTTATTGTCTTCCTTTAAATCATTTATATGTCTCTCATCAAGTAAACTACCACTGCTCCTTTCTTGTGCTATGGGATTACAGTTATTAGTAAGAACTTTATTTTCATTGTTATCTCTGCTGCTATTTTCCATGACCGATCTTTTGATAGCTTCGAGATCTACTTCTGTGAACCAACAATTTTTTTCTTATTGCTCTAGCTTGATTACATAGTCTCTGTTTCGTGAGTTGAGACAATCCCTTTTCTCTCCAATGATCATACATACGTTGTCGGTAACCCCTAATTTGAGCACCATTTTCATCTACTGGGCTGCTCAGGTAGTAACACTCCATGACCACAGCATTAATTTGCTTGCTCCATCTACGCCGTGTGCAGTGGTCCCTTTATGGCTATCAACAGGCTGGAGCCGGAGTTTCATTACCACTGTTATTCACATTTTGTTTTTTCCTTGTCACTCATCTGAGGTAGCACTTATCAGGCTGCGCAATTACCAGTGTTTTTATTGTGACACCATCACTAGATGTATCATCAATCAGCCCATGAGGGGGTTCCACGGTTTCCTTTCATTATTATTATTATTATTATTATCATCACTGATATCACTGATATTATTGTTTTTAAGTATAGTAGCAGCAGTGCTGGCAGCAACAGCAACAGCAACAGTAGCAGGGGTGGGGGTAGTGGTAAGTGTGGTAGTTGGGCCTCAGATTCTTGTGCTATCATAATAGTAGTATATATAGTATTATTGTAGTATTAATAGTATTTAGTATCAGCAGCTACAGCATATTATTATTTTTATTTTGAACATTATCACCATCACCACCACTACCACTGTTGGAGGAAATAGTTGGGTAGCAGTTTGGTGAATAGATCATAAACTACAGGTCTATAAATAGATTCGGCTGATGGTGGGGAGAGCAGCCATAGAGACAAAAGAATCTTTGCACACTTTGGGTCAGCAGAGGTCAAATGTGCTCACTACTACCAGTGGCCACTGAGAGCGCTACCTTGAAAAGAAGCAATTTGACCTGTTCTATCTGTAATTACTGGTAGAAAAGTCAACAATAATAATATATATGTGTACACACACAGACACACACACACACACACAAACACACACACACACACACACACACACACACACACACACACACACATATATATATATATATATATATATATATATATATATATATA
>NC_068984.1:89836714-89837821 GCF_001194135.2 Octopus bimaculoides | reverse complement strand
GTTTTCACAGAAAATTGTAGATATGAAGTTTTTAAAATATACTGGAAATGATCTTATGTCTGTCCGAATAGAGAAAACTGTAGTGTTCTTGGAATAAAGAGGATGTTTACATTTTCGAATACTCAGGGGGAAAGGAAATGATAGATATTCAAAGAAGGTGTAGATATTAAAGGTTTTAAAGCTGATTGTTTATGTGTTCGAAAGCTGTAGATATGTAAGTTCCTTAACTTATTTTGAGGGAAATTCAAATTACTCACAGGTAACTGTAGGCAAGTACCGTTCAAACACTTATAATGCAAGTTAGCCATAACCGCATTGAATGGTAAGGAAAAACTTAGAATTATTCATGATTCGAATTTCAAATCTTTGGATCATCATAAAATCATCTTGGTAACCGTTTTTTGTAGCCTAATTAGATTTCTAAATGTTTCTTTAATTCTTTTCACTTAAAGCGTACTGTCCCTTATTACCTAAGCCAGCATACCTTTAGTTCACTTCAAACTACAGCAGTGTGCAACACATTAAATGAAGCTGCATAGACTCTTAAACAAATGAATAAACTGTATACAAATGAAAACCGCATTGCGAGATGTCCATGTAGCAGAAACACGAGTCGGACAGATTTAAACTAAATATACTGTAATAATAAAAAATCTGTAAGTGTATTATTGTCTTTATTCATTGAATTGTTTTGTGTAAATATATATATATATATATATATATATATATATAAAGGTATACGTTAGAGGTGTTTAAAAACCACTAAGGGATGGTTAAATCCAATGGCACTCCTGGTGATTAGCTGCATAGATACAGTCCTTGGTAAAAGGTATACAGTAGCAGATAATTCAGCAGGTAAATTATCAATTATGAAATCTACTATAACGTAAGACTCACCATCTTTGTCTTTATTCTCGTTACCAATGGTTTCCAAGTTTTTCGCTCTTCTTACCTCTACATATGACTATGCATTCTGATGATATCTACGACTACAACTTGTAAACAGAAACAATCGTAAATGTACTATTACTGCCACTTTTCTTTATTAATTAATCAAATTAATGGTTTACTAGCGCACAGGTCCAACTTCTTACTGTTACTTATATA
>NC_068984.1:89835617-89836156 GCF_001194135.2 Octopus bimaculoides | reverse complement strand
ATATATATATATATTTATATATGCATAATATTTACATACGTCAAGGAAGACGTGTTCTTGTCTGTCTCCTGTCCAAGCTTGATTTACGCGTTCACGACCACAACGTCATTAGGCTTAGCAGCCCTTCCTGTTTGTTTTCACTGTCCAATTTTGTTACCAATTTTGAACTTCGGAAAAATCCCAAATTTTATTTAATTTGCTTTGCAGGAGCAACTGTTTTATCGAAAGCGTATCTTGTGAAATGCTCAAAATACGAGAGTAGAAGAACAGCCAACAAATGATTAAGGGTCGTTCTTTGTGTTGCTTGTCTCGTTTTCAATTTGTGCCTTTCCTTGTTCAAAAAAAGTAGGTCATGTTCTATGTACTCGTACTTCGTATTTTCTGTGCGCGTTTCGTGATGTCCTGTGCCCACATATGCATATGTATAAGCGTATAAATGTAGGTATGTACATATACGTATGTATATATGCATATATATATTATTTATACTATTATATGATTGCATGCCACGCATCCACTTCCAAGTACGTTTTATATAT
>NC_068984.1:89835270-89835517 GCF_001194135.2 Octopus bimaculoides | reverse complement strand
ACAATAGACAGGTGATCCATAATTTCTTCCTGAATAACCTGCACAGATGATATGTCTCTAGTGATCAAGCACTTGCGCACTACTCAATCAAATTGACAACACACTCTTGCAATCGTGCAATATCGTAGTCAATCTGTAATACACCTTCCCAATATATATGTGTGTGTGTGTGTGTGTGTGTGTGTGTGTGTGTGTGTGTGTGTGTGTGCATGTGTGTGTGTGTGTGTGTGTTTGTATGCACACGCGC
>NC_068984.1:89832832-89834760 GCF_001194135.2 Octopus bimaculoides | reverse complement strand
ATATATATATATATATATATATATATACGATACATATAGGAAACTATAAAAAGTAAAAGATACACACACACATACATGCCTACATACATACATACATATGTTAGTACATAAATACTATATACACATATATATACACGCACACTAACAAGGACCCCAATACACACACACACAAACGCGCGCGCATGTATGTTCCACATTGTGTGTCTATGTGTTGAGTGTGTATGTGTGTGTGTCTGTGATTTATCAACGTCGTTAATTATGATAAAATAACAAAACCATCTTTAGTTTGTAAAGTTATTATAAGGTCATACTTATCTTCTTTTTGAAATGATTTAGAATTGCTGTTAAATGGAAATAGCCATAGTTTGCGAATAAACTCAAAAATAGAGATAACAAATAGGAGTGGTACAGAAATGCGGGGGTTGTTATTATTAGGAGTGGTGCCATGAGAAAATATGTGCTGTTTTGGCATTGACGGTATGTAAGTGATATATTATTTGAAGCTAACACGAAAATGTGAGATATTTTTAAAATTATAAATGCGGAAATAAAATAATGCATGTTACATTAAAAAGATATAGCAGCAAGTATTTCCGTCTGAAATGCTACGAAATCTTTTAGGGGCTCAAATGACAACATATATGGTAGATATTTTTACCGTGGGTGGTGTAAAATATATTTAGCTTAGACATGCCTTACTTCTTGTTCCTTATAGATGTTTTACAAATTTTAAGCGATATATCTGTGTTTATGTGTGTGTGTGTGCGCGCGCGTATGTATGTGCTTGTGTGTATGTGTGTGTGAATTCATACAATAATATATACAAAAACATGCAAATAAAAAAATATAATTTATGGCTTACATTTTCACGTTCACACGCCATTAATTTAAAACATTAAAAAACAACAGATTCACGGATTAATTGACGACTGACCATGGTTAACCTTCATTTCCTTATGTTAAATTAAGTACTGTATATGTTTTTAATAGTTTAAAAATAAAAAAATATTTAATGAGCATCGCACTTGTTTATGTAGCTAATCACTCAGTGATTTAGTTGATTAGATTATTCTCAATTAATCGTTTATTTTTCTATCGTTTACTTGTTTCAGTCAATATATTACGGCCATGTTAAAGCAACACCTTCAGGAGTTTAGTCAAAGAAATCAATAAAGTATTTGTCTGTTTATAAATTGCTGTCGCATTCCAAAAGTTATCATTATTTAGCCGGCCGTTTAATATTGACAATATTAACAATAAGGATTACCCCGAAGTAGCAACAGCATTACCTTTAATTCTATAATTATATATTACCTTTTAAGACCAACACATGTTCCAATTGCACCGATTAGTAATCGTTGCAATTGCGACCCAACTATAAAATGGTGCAATCTTTTCAGGGTCTTAACTTTATATCCCTCGGTGTGGCCGTTTAATGATTTTCTTTTATAAACACTGCGTTGTATAATTTAGAGCTGACCGTTAAGTCAGACGCGAACAATATCTATTTCAAGCTCTTATTGGATAATCACTTTCAGTCCATCATTTCAAAATCTAGTATAACTTGAATGATAATTATTCATACATACTTCGCAAATGTGAATTTCCCATGTGCAAGCATCTCAAAGTTTGCTCCGGTCTAGAATTTATTACATTAGCCCTGGATGTTAAAATCCTGTAAAAACTCCTTGTAACACCAAGATGAACTGAAGGCAAGGATCATGGCAGCATTTACAAACTTAAACATAGAGACTGTCCAGAAGAGTTGCAGGAGATTCCAAAGGGAGTCATCTGGAGGCCGTGGTTGAAGCCAATGGCGATTTTATTGAATATATTTACTCTTTAGTATTTCAAGATAGTTCTATGTAATTTTGGTAAATATATATATATGTACACACACACACACACACACACACACACACACATAT
>NC_068984.1:89831020-89832232 GCF_001194135.2 Octopus bimaculoides | reverse complement strand
CTTGAAAAATTATTAAGATACTTGGATATTTTCCTACTCTTCTTAACATGAAACCACACACAGACCGATGGTATAAGACCCAGGTTTTAAAAAAATAATTACGGAAGTTGATTCGTCTCGCTGTAATTCTTCAAGGTGGTGCCCCACTTAGGCAACATTCTAATAAGTGAAACGAGAGAGAGAGAGAGAGAGAGAGAGAGAGAGATAGAGAGAGATAGTGAGGGAGTGAGAGAATGACTGATAGAGGGAGAGAGGAAGAAAGAGTATGACTGATAGAGGGAGAAAGAGAATGAAACAGTCAGAGGCAGATAGACAGGGAAATAGTTAAATAAATAAGTGACATGTGTGTACAAAGGAATAGAGCGCTCAACGCATTTCGCAGTGTGTATCTATCCCTGTTAACTGATGAGAGAGAATACCCTATATCATAAGATTTTATCCTGCATATTACCAACAGCCAGCCGCTTTCCTTTATATAGATAAACTGTTTACTACTGCTTATAATAGATGTTATTGACTGCGTAAATCTATAACACTCTATAAACTTTCTTTCTACAACTGGATATCTTTCCAGGAAAAGATATATCATAAGATATACCATAAGATATACCTTCAGCTTTGAGCTGATGAATATAAGTGACCAGAGAGTAAGATAACTTTTATATATCATTCGAGAACGAGTTAATATGTTCGTGCTATACCGTATGACGTCTCCTGATATTAATGCTGTAATATCGTACATAGGAAGCCGATTAGCATGTAATTTATGCAGACGAGCATTCCTAGAAAAACTCCCTTACTCTTCATTCATAATAGATAGTTCGTCTATATATTTCGTACTTTACCGTCCTCCTCCTTTATACGCTGATAATCTACTTTGGTTGCCTCTGTTTAAATACTTACCCATCCCGTTCTAATATGATTAATGCGAATCCTTCGGACCGGCTCGTCTATCCCACCTCTCTCACTAATTAAGTTTACAACTCGTACCTATAGTAGACTGACTGACTCATTCTTATGAGCCTTAACTACCACATCTTCTTCACCCTTACCCTGTCTCTTTTCTTTCTTCATCTTTGCTTTGTTCGCTCAATCCCTCAAGCTATACTTTCCTTCGTCTCACTTATTGCTGCGCTTCTTCCCTCGCATTTATTCTGTTTGAGATACCTATCTAACTCTATACTTCTTACTACATATATATATATATATATA
>NC_068984.1:89818987-89828045 GCF_001194135.2 Octopus bimaculoides | reverse complement strand
TTCTGTTTGAGATACCTATCTAACTCTATACTTCTTACTACATATATATATAAATATATATATACATTGCATAACGCTTAAACCCTTTGTCTTTCTGGACGTTTTCTGGTCTACCCACACAGTTTTGTAAGACCTACTGTTTAAAGTGTTCATATTCTAAAATCTATTTAATCCCTTGTGACTTATAAATAAGTAAAAAAGAAATCACTATTTTGTTTTTTCTTCAAGTTCATGCTAGTTGTTTCTACTGCTTCATAAAATTCTATTTCCACGTTCCTGAGATATGTTTAATACTGCTGCTTTGGCATTGTCGACCAGTGTTCATATACCGCATCAGTTTTGTTTAATTACGGATTTCGACTTCTGACCGCATCTATTTTAGTGGTTTCTGTTGTGTACTGTATGTACAATCTGAGATGCGTTATTTTGTTGGGTGATGAATATATTTCGTATGTGATATATAATTGGAGTTAAGCGTCAAACAATAATTGTGCAGAGTGTGTGGTATGTGGTTTGTGGTTTGTGAAGCATTAATGAGTTACAGCCGTATAAACATGTGTTGTGTGAATTTTGGTGTCAGGTATCTGCTATGTAGCAATATTCTTTTTAATTGTTTCCTTTGGTGTTGATCGTGTAGAGTAAGTGTTGTGTGAATTATCTTATTTTATAGGGTGGTTAGTTATTGTATAGGTTGCAAAAACTGTGCTGCTCGAGTTGCCCTGTTGAACGGGAAGTGTCCTGCGCAAATATGGACGCCTAGCAGAGTTATTTTTTTGACATTGTAATGTTGTCAGCTCCTGTAGAACTTGTATATTTCTATTCATATTAATTTTAACCGAAACTAATACTGTATTTAATAACGGTAGTTTTCACTTGCATGTCTCACATTTTATTTGTATCAGTTTCGAAGTCCTCGGATTTTGATACTTTCCTTGCTTCCTTCCGGGCAATATTTTGATCAGAAGGGATCATGGTGTCTGTTAGCGTGCATTAATTTATTTTATCAGGACGACTTATCTTGATTTTATTATCAGTTTCGATAGGCTTTTCCCAGATGATTGTAGCTAAGTTGTTTCTATGTGCAGTGATTGATATATGTTTATATCTCTTGTCCGTTTTCAAGTCGTCGAATTGCCTGCATATTGCTCATGAGACAGAGCTGCCGACTCGAATATATCTGCGTTTATACTTTGATTTGTGGAAGACCTGTATAACTGGAGATGATCTGGTTAACTGTCTCCTTGAAGTGGTTGGATAATTTGCACTTGACGTTACATCTTACATTAATATGTTTCTGTAGCTGGTGGTGGTTAGACATTGGTTGCGTGGCATCTAGAATCAATATGCTTCTGCTTTTTAACTTGCAGCTTTTAAACCAATGTTGATTATTTAAGCCACCGTTAATTTCTCACTGTCGTTTACTTTATCTCTGTCGAGCTTTACGGGGCACTGGGCATGCCATGGTGTTGTGTTTCTCTCTATTTCTTGAATATAGTATGAAATGTATTTTTGATTTGTATTTTGACTTTTTAAAAGTTACCCTATTGTTTTTTCTTACCTATTTCTTGTCTGATTCTGTCATTTCTGTGTGGTCTATTTCCTGATTGTATTTTATTGTTTCCTTATACAGAGACAGTAATTCATTCAAATCATTTTCTATTTTCCTTACTACATTTGTTTTTTTTTTGTTTTGTTTTTTTACTAATTATGGTTCTAGTCTTATGTTCTTCTTCCTTAGTATCTTTTTGAATTTGCATATTTTATCTATATCAATTAGAAGTTTCTGGATTTGGAATGTGGTGACGATTTTACTTTGGTATATAAAATGTTTATCGATGATTGACGGATGGAGTCTTTGTTTAGCAATGATATTAGAGTTTCCATTTTATTATAGCATGGCTAATGTATATTTCATTAGTGGTGGAGTTATTTTGTTTATATAAAGTATCTCTAGTAACCAGGGATGGGGAATCAAATGCCTTTCGAAAGTCAGCTTAGCAATACTAAGTTTCGTTTACCTCTTTTCCTGTCTTATATGATTTCTGCTTTCACTAGAGAAGAGAAAACAATATTAGAGTAAAAAAGCGGCACCAAGAAAATTAGTCCGGAATTGAAGTAGAAATCTTGATCCAGATACAACCAAGAAATTTGGAAAAGATTCCGAACAAACAGATAAAACTGCATGTTATGGTTGAGAGCACTACTCAGCCGCTGGTCTTGTTTTCATCAAAAGACAACAGAAGATAAGCCCGTATTCCTGTTAATGCCAAATTAACAGTAAAAACAAAACAACGACAATAATCATAGCATCAACATCAGTACCAATAATAATAGCAACAGCTGCGATAGAAACTACAATATTAACAACAACAGTAACTGAATCACCAAAAAGAACTACTCCTTATTCATCTACACTGTTGTAAATAGAAACAAGTTTATGAACTTCATAGAAAAATATGCAAAGAAAGTGTATGGTTTTGAGTAGCTCAAAAACAGGACAATCCCGAGAAGACTTCTGTTATGAGTATTAAAAGATGTCTACTGGTACCTTCAGAAAAATTTTCTGCTAACTATTGGAATGATATTTTCTGAAACATAACTCGTACAGTTTGCTCAAGGTGTTATCAAAAAAGTCGGTTTTATCCTATCGTTTGTTCAGAAAAGCACATACCTGTGCAATTCAGGTAACTAAATCTGTCTATGATACACCATAGAAAGTGTGGGTAATGAATATGGCTTCGGCGTAGAGATGCTCAATTTGGATTAATCAAAGATTTTCAATCAGGTTAGCCACCGTTACTTGGTGGTTCTCCTCAAAATAGTCCGTTTCGAGCCCATTTTCAGAGGTTGGATTACTACCCTAACCCTTATATTTACAGTGACATCAGCTCGATAGTCATGGTAAAAGGCAACTATTCAGTCCAATAATGTCATCCTATTCCCATATTATCCTTATGGACTGACTATCGAACCACAGCTGCAAGAACTGGAGGTTCTGAGAAGCAGTTTATTCAAAATGAGATACTGGAGGTGTTGCATTTGCGGACGAAGTCACTTTTATAGTGTCAGATGTTACTGAAGTCGAAGTGGTCGGCAGTATCCTAAAGGAATATAATGCGGTGACAGGAGTAAAGATAAACTTAGTGAGCTTGCGGGCAATGTTGTAAGCGCTGGGCCGACAGACCGATTAAGTAACTTGATTTCTGGTTCGGTCGAAGCTTCAAGTCGAATGTAATTGAGACTAAATTACGAGTGGCCAATCTCACCCAGAAAATGGTTTGAGAAGAGTGTATTCTATAGAAATTGAATATATGTTGCGAAACGTGTGCCCCACCTCCAGCCTATGTATTATTCATGTTCGTTGTGACTTGCCCTGGTTTTCGTTGGATTAGATACAAGAGTTTGCTGTTTCATTTCTGAAAGACCACTTCCACTGACCAGCCTCAATGAACCAAAAAAGAACCCCCTCCCGTTAAAAAGCTAAGAATAATATGCTTCAATGCAGGTGATCTGAACCCAGTGTTGGAGCAGATTCACCAGCTTAATGGACGTTGGTCACTCTGGTAAGATATAATAATTAAAGCGAGACGCAATCGCTTCTTTTTCTGGTGTTCTACAATTTTTCACATCCCCCCTTTTTTTTTTTTTTGGCTTGGATTATAATTTTATCTCCTAGGAGGAAAGACAGTGAGCATATCTAATTACAGGGCCTCGAAAACTGATAAGATTGAGGAAATCTCAAACATGGACCGAGGTCTTGCAACAAACTGGACTCCGCTAAAGACAGGTAGTAGTGTTATTCCGATCGACGGGGTACCACCTAAGTAAGCCATGATGTTGATTTGAATTTAAAACACAGATAGTTGGAACAAATATCACGAAGCTTTTTATCCAACATTCTATCAATGTTCTGGAAGAGCTTGTATCTGTTGGTAAGTACGATTTTCCTAAACCCGGTTTATAAGTTAGAGATCCTGGATGTGAACAACTGTACTTGCTTGGGTAAAAGTATTTTGACTGTTTTAATATTACACTTTTGCCTTCCTTGTTATGCACTCACACACACATGCACACGCATGTAAACGCACACGCACGCACACAAAGAGACGCACACACTCACGCACACACAAAGAAAAATGCTGGCACACATACATATACACATTCACACACACCATTCTCACACACACACACACGCTGTACACTTTAGTTCGTTAGGGTCACCATTAACTTTACCGTTATTATTATTATTATCTCCGTTTCATTCAACCTTTTTTCCCAGTCATATTGGGACGTTGAACTCTGCTCCTTTTTTCTCTTGCCGTTTTTTTGTTTTTTATTCTCCACCCATTTTTTACCTCTTAATCCTTTCTGCCGAAGATCGTAGTCTCGAAAAGTAAAAGACTTTTCCATTTTTCCCGAGCGTTAAACTAATACACATGGTTGTTGTCCTACACCTGTCTAGGTCTTTTGTTTTCTGTAAATTTGAACTGTATATATATATATATATATATATATATATATATATATATATATACATATATATATATATACATATATATATTGTGTGTGCGTTTGTACATGTATAACTTCCGTTTTGTAAAACATTTTACAAGCATTTTATATTGTAAGGGCTCTTGTGAAGAATTAAGAAAGGTTTATTGCTTTTGCTGTTGTTGTTGTCGCCGACGTTGTTGTTGTGGTCGTCGTCATTGTTGTTTATGTTGTTGCTGGTAATGATAATGATGATGATGATGGTCTGTTGGCAATCGTTTAAATACGTGTCGTTTTTAAGTCATTCTCATGGAAATTGTTAATTATTGTTATTTTGGGAACTTCAATTAGATTTGTTGATTTTATTTTTGCTTTGAACATACTGATGAAAAGGAAGAGGGTCTGTGACTGTGAAATATCCAATTAGGGAGAAATTGTCATTTGTTATTGTTATTTCTTTCTGTCAAAGATTTAGAAATGTATTTTCAAGATAATTCGTCGTCGTCGTCGTCGTCGTCGTCGTCGTCGTCGTCGTCGTCGTCGTCGTCGTCGCCGCTGTCGCAGTAATAGTAGTAGTAGTAGTAGTAGTAGTAGTAGTAGTAGTAGTAGTAGTAGTAGTAGCAGTAGTAGTAGTAGTAGTAGCAGTAGTTTTATTGTTATGATGGTAGCTATCTTTCTAAGAAGGAAAGAAAAGAAAAGCTAAATCCTTAGCAAGCAGCAATACAAGTCACAAGAACAAAGAAAACACAAAGCAAAATAGCTAGGAAGAAGTGCAAAATATGTTCCAGCATGTCATTACAAGGAGAATTCGCCTCAAATCTCACAATGGTGGCTGAAATATAGGGCAAGTGAAACAATATGGCAATAAGCAGGAAGGTATTACACTTCCCCAAAAATGTTTTGGAATTAAACTGAGAAATATACGAGTTAGCATAACGCTGCCAAAGTACAGGAAAACTAGAGATTTCTTTTAGTTGGTAATTAAGAAGCTAAGACAACATTATAATTATTTCCTTAATCCCCAATCATTTGTGAACCTTCTTTGATTTAATTCGCTTTTCTTTCCAATCTAACATGAAACTACTAATTTTTTATTTAATTTCCTCTCTTCAAAATTTTGACGTATTTATCTCAATAGCCATTATTGTTATTTTACCTATGGTATACTTCATGCATGGACAACACAGACATTTGAAGTAGAAGTTTGGCCTTTTGTCATTTCCAGTTGTTCATATTCTCTAACCTCTGAGCTATTATGTTATATCTTCCCGTAATTATTCTGATGTTGCACTTGTTTTCACCTGTAGCGATTCATTTTTATTGGGTACTGGCTTATTTGTACCTCGTTATGCTGAACTTTTCACATTCCATTTTTCGTACCTTTTATGCATCGAATTCTAAGCAACTCGATTTTAACCCCAAACTTAGTAAAGCAGTTTTCAATTGTGCTCTGTCGGTGTATATACACTGGTGGCTAGCTCGTGAGCCGTGTAAATGTTAGCAATACATTTTCTTTGTAGCAATTTTTTTCAGTTTAATGAATATATTATCTGGTTGAGGGAAGCTCTTAAGGAACAGTACTATTGTCTGTAGGTTGCCAGCCAAACTACTTGGAGGGATCTACACATCTGTAGTTCCAGTTTTAACTTCCTCGCCTATTAGAGAATGCTACTGCATATTTGGATGTGCGTCAATGTGTCTGAATATGCTGCAATCTTTCTAACACCTAGAACATTTCTGTAGATAATATTTGTTGCTCTTGTTCATAGCTCAACACTTGATGTTTCTCTGTTACCAGTAGCGTGCACGATACTTTAAGATTAAATGAAGCTATTGACACAGCAGTATTTTTTTGTTTATCTGGGATGATTTTAAGCATTAAAAACTTTTTATTCTTTTGTAATAGTGATCATAGATATTCTATATGTATGGCTGTTTGGAACTTATTTTTCATGTACTAACAAGCTCTGTAAATATTGGAATTTGCTGCAGCAACAAACTGTGCTTTCCGCTCATCCACGTACTTTTACACTTTTAGTATTTTTTTCGTTGTGTAGGTGTAGTCGGTGTATAAGCTTCAATGATATGTAGTTCAGTCTTTTGTGCTTTGTATTTTATTGTGGAGCGATTGATGGAGCTCGAGCAAGGATGGCATAGTCCATGAAAGAATAGGGCAAATGGATATTCTGCACAATGTTTCTGTTTCTTACCGTAAGCCAAATGTGGTATCAGTAACTGATTAAGGCATATTCGTCGCATTGAACTCTATTATCTCTTCTATGGATATTTTGAATATGTTGATGGGTGTTGTAAGCACCGGTTTCTAAGCTTCCAGAAGAATAGTATATCGGTTTCAAATTTTGGCAGAAGGCCAGCAGATTTGGGGAAGGGGTTACGTCGATTAAATCGATTCTAGTGTTCAACTGGTTCTTATTTTATCGACTCCCGAAACGATAAAAAGCAAAGTTGACCCCGGCGGAACTTGAGCTCAGAACGTAAAGGCGGGCAAAATGCTCAATGGTATTCCGTACGGTGTGCTAACGATTCTGCCAGCTCACCGCCTTAGAGGAATAGAATATCGATACATGTTGATTTACCGGTGGCATCATTTCCAATCAAAAGTTATTGTGCCTCGAATGCAGAGGCTAAGCTGACTACTTATGAGCATCGTACTCTTTCAGTTCTTGGATTGGAAGCTTCTTGTCAGTTCTCTGACTCACACTCTATCGATTCTGGTTGCCCAAATGTTCGGTTATTCCTGCTACACACTTTCTCCTGTACAGCTCACTATCGCTATTAATTCTTATGTAGATGATACAGCTCTTTACTCATCCTTAATCTCCTGCATACAGACATCCTCTTCATGCAATTTAGATAGCTAATCTGCACTACTCCGATGAATAGACACCGGATCTTTTCTGTTTGGCTGCCAGTGGCTGCCAGCATCAATTTTCTGTTCGAATGAATTTCATATTCAGTGTAATGATACTCTTTTGTAGGCTAATTAATGACGTGAAAATAATTTTCGCTATAAATCAATAAAGAGTCATTAGTAATTAAAGTTTGAAAATTTTAGTAATTTTAGCCAATCGTAAACCACAGACACATTCATGGCTGTTTCGAGAGTAAGAAGCGGAACATGAGAACTCTTTTGTCTCTCAACGTGCCTGTTGCCATAGTAACAAGCGAATCTGATCAGTCTTTGAAAAGTCTTTTATCTGCGGGGAAGAACGTGTTAAGAAATTTGAGGCTGTATTCTGTGTGATTATGGCAGCAACCTCCAATGACTTCGCTTCTGGTATGGAAATATTGGAAACAGAGGAGGATATTTTTAGAATTAAAACCGTAAGTTAAATATTTCCTTTTTAAGCATATATAAATTGTAATTAAATATATTTAAGTTGTTTGTTTAATATTTGTTTCTTTTTGTCATTGAGCATTGTGGTGGTTGTGAGATGTACTAAAAATAACAGCTAAATAAGAATTTTGTATAAATCTTTTAAATTAAAGTTTATTTGCCAACCACTCGTTCAGAGATTTAAAATTATTTTTGTCTTTTAAATTAACATAAACACTTATTTACATGACAAAAAAATAATTACCGGAGAATTTTAATCTAATTCTTCTAAATCTTTTTGTTAAAAATTGTAATGTTTATCGCATGTAACGTACTGTTTATCGCATTTTCATTAAACACTGATGGGTGTGAGGTATGTTAAAAATAAGAGCTAAATAAAATTTATTTACATGAGAGAAAATTACTGGAGACATAACACGTGTTGTTTACAAATATTGACAATGTGTGCTAGTTTCAGAATGTTGACAAAATATGCAGTCACGGCACAAAATGACAGCTATCAAATCCTGTTTTCTGACTAGGTGAAAATCATCAAACTTTAAACCTCTATAACTTTTTAAAAGCAATTTTCTGGAAATATCGAGATAATTCCAGCAATTTAGTTTAGGCAAGTGTATTATTGTGCCAGATTTTAAAATTTTCGGTAAACTTCTCTATTTTTGGAGCTGCTGGCAACTAAACACAAGTGATCCTAGACACCTCCAAAAATATTACTAATGGAAGCACGATGATCTCGTTACTTTCAACAGCACAAAATCACAGTTAAAAACTAGGGTGTTTTAGATTTATCGTGACACTAGAAGAGTTGTTTTACATAACAAAGAATCACTGTCATTTGCTGATTATTTACACTGAGATGTGACACAGCTTTTAGATAGGCTGTATAAAGAAGACACATTTCTTCTCAGCCGGTTCTGCCAAAATTGCTTTTTCTTAGAGGTTTGCAGAGCTACAGGTTATGTGAGAGTGAGAAAGTGTAAAGAAGCTGCAAAAGAAATTATAGAAAGGGGAATAAAAGTTATAAGGTAGATAAGATGGAAAAATAAACAGAGGAAAGAGCAGAATACTTGAAAAGGTGAATGTAGACAAGGGAGTAAAGTTAATGAAAAGTGGGGTGGCAAATGAAGAGAAAGCTGTAAATATA
Organism: Octopus bimaculoides; assembly: GCF_001194135.2. NCBI lineage: Eukaryota > Metazoa > Mollusca > Cephalopoda > Octopoda > Octopodidae > Octopus > Octopus bimaculoides. The sequence goes on along the minus strand of NC_068984.1, from coordinate 89,819,052 downwards.
GCGAGGGGAGAGAGAGATGGAGAAAGAGAGAGAGAGAGGAAGAAAGAGAGAGAGAGAGAGAGAGA
>NC_068984.1:89818209-89818977 GCF_001194135.2 Octopus bimaculoides | reverse complement strand
AGAGAGAGAGAGAGAGAGAGAGAGAGAGAGAGAGAGAGAGAGAGAGAGAGAGAGAGAGAGAGAGAGAGAAATTAGCCGTAACATACGAGAGTCTAAGTTTAGAACAAGTCAGTGCTATTGCGAACGAAGCAAAATTCAGCAGTTAAATGGTGGTTGATAGAGGTAGGTGGGGGTTTAGTAGATACGCTAGTAACATGTGTTTCAGTTATTTTACAAAGAGAACATTAACTTGCAGAACGTTAATCCTCAAAAGAATGAACCGAAATGAAGTCAAAAGAAAAGTATTTAGAGCAGCGAAGAGGGAAAGAATAAAAGATTACAAAGAGATACATTCAAACGTGATATTGTCGATAAAAATGATATAATTTGATGTTAAGTGGAGTGATGTCTGAGTTGAAGGTTATAGACTTTCCAACATTTTCCAAACAAAAGCTGAAAGTAATCTGGAAATGAAATTTTTTAAGACATCTTAGTACATATGAAAATGAATGTTAATAACTTCAACATGTTTCACGAAAGTAATACGCGAATGTATACATCTATCTTTTACTTGTTTCAGACACTGGACTGCAGTTATGCTTAGGCACCGCCTTGAAGAATTTAGCCGACCAAATGGACCTTATTATTTTCTTTTAAGTATGGCTTATTCAACCGGACTCTTTAGCTGAGCCGGTAAATTACTGGGACATCAACAAGTTAATCCTGGTTTTCAAGCGGTAGCGGTGGATAAACGCAGACACAAACATAAACACATCTCTCTCTCTCTCT
>NC_068984.1:89813548-89817576 GCF_001194135.2 Octopus bimaculoides | reverse complement strand
AATTAAAGATCGATAGAACGAGTGCCAGTCTAAAAACGCATAAGTACTGGGGTCGATTTATCCGACTAAAAATTCTTCAAAGCGATTCCCCAACATGACACAAGTAAAGGATAAAAGACAAAAATATACAGAGCAGCTTCCGTCTAAGAAATCTACTCACAAGGCTCTGGTCGCCCTATGGCTCTAATGGGAAACATTTGCCTAAAATGTCACACTATGGGAAGGAACCCCAAAGCATTTTGATTGGGAACCAAACTTCTTACCTCGCAGTAATGCCTTTTGAGATTCGTTGATTTTGTGATTTAATTAATGTTACAGTAGAGTATGAACAAGAGACATATGTACGGTAACACCACCATGTATATACTACAGCGGAAGGGAATCTTATAAAACAAATTAAATAAGTAGTATTCAGCGTTTATGTAAAAATATACAATTATTATGTGACTTTTGTCCAGATCCTTTGAATTCATCAAGCTGTAGCAAGTGGGTGCATTTATATTCAACAACATGTTCACCCTAATGTATCCAGCACAAACTGGTGAGAAGAAACAAGATAAAAGTAGCATGTTTATGTGTGTTTGCTTGTGTGTGTGTATGAAATTATTCAGTTTTATTTCAAGATTCCTTACCAATAGAGAAAGTGCCGGTCTCTAACCTAGATATAAGGCTACTTCGTCAAAATTTCAACATCAACAACAGGGTATTTTTGTTTGTATGTATGTATGTATGTATATATGTATGTATGTATGTATATGTGCAGATTTTTATGTTTTGCTTTATGTATGCATTCACATGCATAAGGTTGCTATCTAGACATGCTCGTATATATTTAAATGCTAAACTTCTGGAAATGTTTATAGATTTTTACAGTTCCAGTGATGGATTGGATCTGTAGTCTTCGAATTAGCTTTCTCCTTTCTCGTTTTGTAAAGCATAATTTCTCAAAATTGGTATTTATGCAGTGTGCTATATATCCCAGTGCCCTAGTAATTACAGGTATAAAGCTGACCTTGTACTTTGGTTAGAGTAACTGCAGAGTTCTCAATAGTTCAGAGTAGGTATTCTCTTTTTCACTGATCTTCAGCTTTATGTTAACATCCGCTAGGCAGCTAAATTCCACAACTGTACACAGTTTCTCTTCTCTATCTCAAATCATTATATCAAGTCTGTTGTGCTTGTATTTTATTGAAGTCTTCACACGGACATTCCATCAATACTCCTTTTCATTAAGAGTGGCTATGACTTCGACCATACTGTGTGTTCTTATTTCTTTGTCCTCTGGGTTATCCTTACGACGGATCTCGTTATACAATGTCCTTGCTAGAACGTCATGTCTCATCGGCAGATAATACCATGATGACATTTTCGGACAACTGCTTATCATGTGGGTGATATCTTCAGTGTGAACTTCACAAAGTCTGCATCGGTTGATACATTCTACTGCTTTTCCTGCATCTCTATTCCTTTTGTGCATCAGGTACTTGGTTGATATTTCCTGTTCCTGGATTCCAAACGCATACCCTTCAAAGTGGGAGGTAGTAATCCGGTTATTGGTACATAATAAACTGTTGTGATGATCGATGTTACTATCATCACGGAGCTTTCTACTAACATATCCATGCATAATCTCTGCTCATATAGGCTCATCCTTTTATCTGATGATACGCTGTGGTAAAGTTGTGCGACTATTTTGAGCATGTATTCTATGTTATCAGACAAAGAGTGTTGCTCAAGGATCTGCCTTCCAAGTTTTATGATGTTATCAGCCTCATGTATGCATACTTGGTTAAGGGATGGACTTCGACTCTTGGTGGTTAAAAGATGTTGCTGAAGGGATATGATACGACGTTCAAAGGCATTTTGGATCGATGTTAAGCCTCTGCCACCTTGTTTTCGGGTTTTGACATCAATGGCTCATATCTCATCAAGCGTCCAATCAAGCAGCCAAATGAGTACTGGCACTTCAAACACATTGTGGGCCACTATTTTATTAAATGCAAAGAGTTCTGAGCTTTAAATGTTCTTTATTCGGCTGTAATATTCTTTAGTGACAGGTGTGTTGCTACATGTGCCATTATAAGATATGCTTTCATCCACCCCTAGATACCTGTAACATTCCTCGTCAGATACAGGGGAAAAGCCAAATCATTCATGGAGATGTTACTCGTCTGGGTTATAGTTTTTCCCCTTTTCACAGCCATATAACAACATTTATCCTGACCAAACTGAATATGTATGCATGTATGTATGTATGTATGTATGTATGTAAGCATGTATGTATGTTGTTTGTATGTATGCCTGTATGATTGAATGCTTATACGTAGGTTCATATGTAGGTATATATGTGTATGTGTTCGAGTACAAGTGTGTGTGTCTGTGGATAAGTATGCATATATGTATGCATGTGTTTATGTATTTGTATATGTATATTCTTATTACTCAACTCCCCATCCCATTATAATTGTTAGCCAACCAAACCCCAGCATTGTGGAATGGAAATTGAATTTCGCATGTAACTCCTCATCATCATGAACGAAACTACTTTATTTGCGTTAGTACTTATTTACTATGATGAGATAGGTGATGGAACTTTGCCAGGAATTTTTCCTAATGAGAATGTTACATAAATATTCGTCATATGATTACTCACAGTGATCTCAGCTTGTTCGTTTTTGCATAATGAAGAAAACGTTTAAAAAATGAATAATAGTCTATAATTGTTACCAACAGATAGATACATATAAAACAACTTACTAAAGATGATAAATCATCCAAACTTCCGCTTTCATAAGTCTTTATTCAAGATAGCTATTGGTATCATATTAGACACAAGGAATGTCGGTGTTTTGCCTTGAAATGAGTAATACATTACTTTGTTACTTATTTCATCATAACATTAGTAAGGTATTTATAACAATAAGTTATCTATATTTTTAATCGCCATCAATGAATCTATTACATATTCTCGTAATTTTAGAAAACCAGAGGTTTTTGATGGTGATCCTACTCATTTTTATTTAAATTCCTTTTTTTATTTACATAATGCAAGAAAGAGGAGCAGTTCCTTTGACCTTTAGATGCTTTTCCAAATTAGTAATACCTATGCAGTTGATGTTTAGTATATGATTCTGTAGGTTTTCACTAATGAGAAATGTTTGACTGGGAGGGAATTATAAGGGGGTGTAATTCTGAGAAGGATTATGTGAAGTGTTTAGAACATATTTTAACGTGTGTGAAATAATACGACTGCCAGAAAGGGGTGAGTCATTTGTAATTAGACGAACAATGTTTCCTACATCGCAGCATGTGTTAGCAACTCTAAAAGAAAGGAGAGGTAATTTTTAAAAAATCAGAATTCAAATGCTTGAGAAATGACAAACTGATCTTTGGTTACAGACAAAAGAGAATTAAAAACATATTTGAGTCCATTTGACCCCGTGATCCTCATCATCGTACAGTTTACTCATGTCAATAAATTAGTGGGTATGTTTTTATGTACAGAAAAACTTTTAATTACATCTTTGGCCAAGATTTTCTGCATCTTAGGAGGAAATTTGGATGAATTGAGAACATATTGCATAGAACATCACTTTTAAACATAATTATCAAAATTCTTGACATTAGTTCGAGTTATTTCTCTTATCATTTTATTTATAATATTGTAATTTATCTTAGCCTAAAATGTGCGTTAATTTGTTTCTATATGTAAAAACATGATTAGATAGCCTTACACATAGCTCCATAAATGTGCTTCGCTTGCAAACTATGATCAAATTCATTTCTCTAGCTCTTGGTACATACGAACATTCCCCACACGCATATATACACACACACACACACAGACGCACATACATGTATGCGTGTGCGTGTATATGTGTGTTTACGGATATATATACATATATAAGTGTCAGTGTGTGTGTTTGCGTGTGTGTGTGCGTGTGTGTATATACGCACATATGTACATATATGTTTATGCATATATGTAAATATATATATATATATATATATATATATATATATATATA
>NC_068984.1:89807848-89812964 GCF_001194135.2 Octopus bimaculoides | reverse complement strand
CCCGGAATATTAATGGAGTATTTCATTTTAACGTTATTACACAGCAGACAGTATCAAATTGGTTTTCAAAATTTCGTTCTGGTAATTTTGACCTCACAAATGAGCAACGCGCTCGACCAGAAACAAAGGTGGATAATGACGAACTGAAAGCCACCGTCGAGTCAGAAACAGTAACGTTTGGAAGCCTGGATTATGCTGCTTTCTCGTCACAAAAATGAATCATTTTTTAATTGAATTGTAACATGTGATGAGAAATGGATCCAATACAACAACCGCAAACGTTCAGCACAATTGCTGGATAAAGACGAGCCACCAAAACACAGTCCAAAAAGCAAAATTCATCAAAAGAAACTGATGGTGTGTGTTTAGTGGTCTAACGTAGGTGTGATCCATTATGATTTCATTAAACCTGGCTCATCAATTCGGCCGAAGTATATTGCAGCCAGCTGGACCAAATGAGGCAGAAACTTACAAGAAAAAAAAACAGTCTTGATTAGTCAACAGATCCACTCCTATTTTATTGCAAGACAACACCAGACCACAGATCACAAAAATGACATTGACGAAACTACAGGAGTTGGAGTTTGAAGTTTTCCATCATCCGTCACACTCACCTGATCTTGTTCCCAGTGACTACCACTTCTTCCAGAATTTGGATAACTTTTTGATAGGAAAAAATTTAATTCTGACGAAGCTGTAAAACAGGCCCTCCAAGATTTTATTGACTCTAGATTGCCAGGCTTTTACAATTTCGGGTTGGAAAGCTACCGCTGAAATGGCAAACGAGTACTGACAATATGGGTCAGACTTTGATGAATAAAACTATTCCCTGTATTTATAAAACATTATCAAATTTCTTTTCTTTTCTACAAATTTCATACTTGGTGACCTAATATATATATATATAATTGGCTCCTTTCAGTTTCTGTCTATCAAATCCACTCACAAGGCTTTGGTCAGTCCGGTGTTATAGAAGAAGTCACACACCTAGGGTGTCGTGCAGTCGTCATCGGAGTAGGCCAACGATTTCATTAGCCCCAGAATCTGGCCTCCTAATCCCACCTATTTTAATTCCATGGAATTTTCTAATCCCATATCAAGCCTGAATTGCATGACCAGGAACTTTCCAGCCTTTTCAGTGTGTTAGTCGGATTACATAATCTACTGTTTTAAGAGATTTCGCTGATAATTCTAAGAAGTAGAGCGGACATCATTGGTGCATGCTTTTGATAAGATTGGAAAGTAATTTCGAAGAAAGAAATAGTTACCTAAGTCCATTCCTTTTACCTATTTTACTAAATTCACATACTTTCTATCCTGGGCATATACATTTTTTGCATTTCAGAAAGCTCAAGCTCCAAGACGTGAAGTATTTAAACTAGCGATAAATGTTGCTTCTAAGCTTAAGATTTTACATAGTTAAGGTTGCATAGATCCTTTTGCAGGAAGTAATTCTAGTACTGATGTTGTTGTTGTAGTAAGAGAAGGGTGAGCTAAAGAAAACAATATTAAGAGAAACATTATTTTTTCTTCGCCTTTTCATATTCTACAACCATAGTTCGAACTACTTTCATGCTATTTAATTTAAATATAAAATATATAGAAAATGGGTGTGAAGCTAAGGATAATTAACTATGAAGACAATTTTATTGATATATAGTTGATGAGCATATTTATTATACAATTGCTTTACTTTAAATATGATTATAGTATATAAGAAGCGATTCAGTCAATCAAACACTTAGCATCTTTAGATTAAGTTTTGAAATATTTCAGTGGACAATCGTCACTATTAAATCATACTTTAAAATATGTCTCAGAATTACATCTGATACACTTTCTGTAATGTAAGTTGGGGAAACAGCAAGCATAATTCTGAATTGCAAAATTCTTAATTCACAAAGAATTAACAATAAATTACACATAGTTGTTGCCCTTAGGAAAGTTAATTTTGTTTATGCTAAAGATAAAAAATTATATCGTAACTAAAATATTGATTTCAACTTTTAATTATGGTTTTGAACTCTTTCAAGTGGTTTACGACCCTAACCGATTGAGTGAATTACGTTGATTTTATATAATACTAATTCAATAGAAAGGTATTTGAGGAAATGAACAGAGAGAGAATAAAAAACTTGTGAATTTAGCAATCAATCATATATGTGGTTAAAGAGAGAGATGGAAAATGGAGGATACGAGAATTTTTATTAATCACTACAATTGTTTCGACCCATCTACCACCAATTCCTCACGTAAAGAAAAGGATATAGCTTCATTTCTATCGAAGATCAATAATAAAATATAACAGATGCAAAAAAGAAAGGAATACACAACACAACGAAAAAGTATTAAATATAACCGTTAACGGATATGGATGTATAAATACCTTCGCTTAGGTTGTATAACGCATGTACACTCGCACATATAAATATCTACACGAAGGATGCTCCTGAACCAGTTGTTAAGTATCCCACCCTTGACGGATCGAAACTATTGTAGTGATTAATAAAAACTCTCATATATTTCATCTTCCGTCTCTCTCAAACAAATACACATCGAACACTGTGAAAGGGAACAAGCTTTACTGGTAAGCTACCAGGTATATACTATACGTTTTTATTACCTAGCATATGTGTGTGTGTGCGTGTGTGCGTGATTTCATCATGTTGAACCGAAATCTCTACACATTTTTTCTCTCCGTTTTTTTTCCGTTGATTCTTCATTTTTTTTGCCTCTCAATCCTTTCTGTCGAAGAGCATAGGCTCAAAACATCAACAACTTTTCCATTCTTCCCGAACGTTAAACTGATACACCTGCTTGTTGTTCCCTCTCCTGTCTTCGTCATTTGTTTTTGTACATACACACACAACCACACATACACACACACACATACACTCACGCACGCACACACGCACGGACGCACACACTCACACACACACACACACACACACACACACACACACACACACACACACACACACACACACACACATGCACATATATGTATATGTATAAGTTGTGAGAGAATTTTGTTACGATATATCACTCACAGAAGAGAAATAGGACAATTATTGTGGTTCATTTCGTCCAGTAAATAAAACCAGTAAATATACCAGACGTACGTACGTATTATGTATGTATGTATATATGTATGTATGTATGTATGTATGTATGTATTATGTATATATGTATATATGTATGTATGTATGTATGTGTGGATGTATACACACAAAGGTGTTTATAGTAAGAGACATGCTAAGTTGACTTAATTGAATTCAATTTCAATAAATGTTAAGGCATGTAAGCATATCCTTTTTATTCTCATACATTTCACAAAGAATACAATATTATCTGTACAACACAAAAGCAAGACGGAATTGCAATAATTGTCTGATGTTAACCAAAATGAGCAGTTTTTTATGTTTATTAGTTAGCAGCCACAATCGGCTTGAAATTTATGTGGCGGAAGACGTTTTTTATCTAGTAAGTCTTTATATGTTGTTACTTTAAAGACGTAATGCTCTGACGGTTGGCTGCTCAAGCCTTTAAGAAGTTTCGGTTTCGCCCAATTGCTTTGGCCAACATCGATCACAAACACTTTAGAACCCATGCGTTTCAGGCTTTCGACTTCCTTTTTCAGTTCAGGTGTTAATATTGTTTTTGACGAGTCCACAAATAGTACAGTAACTTCATATCCCATCACACCTTTTTGTGCATTCTGGAGGTTGCGTTTGTAGAGGCTAGAAGCGAGTTGATGTACAATAGATTCTAAACCCGGTAGATACCATTTTATAGAATTTTCAGCAGCTAAAATGGTCTTGTTAGTTACTGGCATCAGAGGAATATTCAAACTTTTCAAATTATTTCCAGTTCCTGTACAGTCATACTCAGATATAATAGAGAAGTGGCCGTAGTAATTCAGAGGAAGTATGGAGGAAATGAACTGCAATATCGTATTACCGTCCACAACTCCGACAGAAATTATATCAAATCCGAATGATATGGTATCTGGAACGACACGAAATAAAAACAAAATTTATTTTCATAGAAATATGCTGAAATGACCTCTATCATTTACATATTGTAGTCAGGGATATAGTATTCATTTAATTTGAAGATGGGGGAAACTTTAAAAAATATCTACTTTCTGAAATTATGTTGAAACCATTCAAATATTCTTTAACGATTAAAGCTGAAACTTAGATGACAGCAAGCCATATCAGCCACTCGGTTTCGATTCTTGGAAAGTAGATATTTTTCTTCAACATCAAAAATGCCTATAGGCAAAATCATGATTTTCAGAAATCTATAATTCGCTTTATTTTGTCACCTATTTTATTCACTTGGCCTAGAAGAAATGTTTGTCCCTTTGACCTTTGAGGGACTTCCAAGTCCGGTGGGATCATCATGGTGAGTATTTCTGTAAATCGGACAAGTGTTACATAATGACATTCAATTTCCTTGCAAAATTATCGTTTTAATAAAGAAATAGCAGATGCAACTTACGAGTGTCACGTTTCTCAATATACTGGTCTCCTTGAATGGGATTGACATACTCAGGGGTTACTTTACTACTTGGGGATTCAGCGGTGATGGTGGTGGTGGTAGTAGTTGGTGGTAGTTTAGTGGCTTTAGTAGTAGTGGTTGCTGATAGAACGGTCGTGGTAGTTGTGTCAGCGGCTTCTCGTTCTGTAGTTGCTAGAACCATATTTATATCTAAAATAGACACAATCCCATATAATGAAGGCCACATTTAGATTAACATTTTTAAACAATTTGTATAGGTTTATATAATTTTTTATACACATTTTTCTCTAATCATTAGTTTTATATATTTCTCCTAAACCAGAAGGCGATTTCTAAATATTTCTAACTCATTCAGTAAAACTCTAATTCAATGTTCGGTACAATAAATGTCACTATCTTGTTCAATAAACTCTTTACAAAAGACCACAGCAATCATAGGTGAATAAATGTGGTTTCAGATTTTCTTCAATTGAAATAAAATTGTTTATAGTTATTCCAAACTAAAAAGAAAAAGAAATATTCCATATAGATTAGAAATCTAATGTAATTGATCAATTACAAATCTGGACTTCCTCTCCTCTTCTCTCAC
>NC_068984.1:89804800-89807033 GCF_001194135.2 Octopus bimaculoides | reverse complement strand
ACACACACACACACACACACACACACACACACACACACAACACACAGTCTCTCTTTCTCTCGTTCTCTCTCTTTCACACACATACACACAAATACAAAGTACACGAATTAAAACGAGAAAAACAAGAACATCAAGTAAGGTTAAAGCTGAAACAATTACAATTAAATTTCATATGCTATTAGAGTGATAAATATATTACAATCTATTTACCTTCACATGTTTTTGTTCCGAATAGTTTCACTATTCCTTGCAAGGCCGAATAGTTACCAACTTGGTACACATTTTCAATTGGGTCGCTAGCTATTGTCTTCAATTCCTCTACATCATAACTTGCTCCAACACCAATTGCATAAATATGGACACCAAGTTTGTGAAGGGATTTTGCAGTGTTTCTTGTCGCAACAGGGTCACGTGACATACCGTCCGTAATAACGACTAGAATAAATGGAGCCTGGTACAGTTTCTTCTTCATTTCTATCTGACTTTTGGCTAACTCTAGTGCTTTAGCCGTATTAGTAACACCAGATCGATAAGGAATCCTGCCAACTGCTGCTTGAATATCCTCACTCGTACTGTACCGATCAATAGAAAATTCAAGATGAGCCTTAGTGCTGAACGTAATTGCACCCACACGAACGGCTTTATCATCTGCACCGATATCAAAGTTATTGACAAGATTTTGGACGAACTTCAATTGTTTCGTGTAATCAACACTCCAAATACTACTCGAAGAGTCCATGACAAATATAATATTTGCCGCCTTACCAGTGCATTCTTTAAAAGAAGTAATATAATAATATATTACAGTTTACATTGTTTCAAAATAAATAACGAGTAAATATCAAAACAGTAAAAATCAACTGCGCAGGCAGAGTTTCTGATAACAATACATGCATGAGACTAAAACGAAATATATTTTTCAAATAATTCAAGCTAACGCTGATACTCAACTGTGGGTTCATGTAAACATGTGCAATGCTCAAGCATTTACGAATTAAACGTTACGTAAAGAATTAGAATTGTATTTCTTTAGTAATTATTCTTCTTTTCTTTTACTTGTTTCGGTCATTTTGACTGCGGCCATGCTGGAGCACCGCCTTAATAGGTGACTTTTATAAAATTTACAAAAAAACAAACAAAAAACTTATATTTACTTTTTAGCGAAATTACAAAGAATTTTTTATACATGAAATAAAGTAAAAATTATCGATTATTGATAAAACTATAACAGGCTCAAAGTTGAAATATGGCATAATATATATTATCATCTTTATTTCAACAGAATTAGCAGCTCAGCTGAGAAAATTATACAGTTATTTGGATAGATTTTGATGTATTATTTGGAATTAACCTATACATAATAAAACATTATACTGGCATTGTTGAAACAAATTTCGTCCATTACTCAAATAGGACAGTGACTTCAAATACATTGTGTCCTTTGTTGCCGACAGTAAGAAGGACTTGCTGGTACAAATGGAACAAGCTTTGAGTGCCTCTAACAAGCTTCAAAACACCTGACAATCAAACATATCAAAGTCAACAATGCTAAACTTTTTCAGGGTATGTGTAGAGAGCAATTTTCTTTATTGAACCGAAACCGGGACTATGAAGGATTTTTATCCATCCTCTTAATGGTACTACACTAGGCTCCAGACGAAAGTTCAAACTTTTAATTGTATGAAAACAAGATAAAGATTCCACTCATCTCTACTCATTCCATTCATCTCTACTAGCGTTGCTCTATGCAGGGTAGGCTTCACTGGACAGTTATTTTACTAAACACCAGGCCATATCAAATGTTATGTTTTACAGACTTCCGTACCCTAAGGGAGGATGAAATAAAAATGAAGACCTACCAACGCTAATAGGAGAAACAGTGTCTTGACAGATCGCACCAGCAATTGCACTTTTCATTTCTATTTCAGCCACCAATGAGAAATATGAAGTTTAAGAAATAATGTGTATTCTGTCTATATTTATCTTAACAAATGCGTTGATAGCTGAAATAAAACTTCGAGTTTGAAAAATTAAGTTAAACATCGAACAGCTAGGTTACATAACAACTTTTAAAGATTTCATTAGATAGAAAATAAATAACTTACGTCTGTCTGAGGACACCTGACTTGATTCCTATAATAATAATAATAATAATAATAATAATAATAATAATAATAATAATAATAGTAATAATAATAATAATAATAATAATAATAATAATAATAATAATAAT
>NC_068984.1:89802934-89804790 GCF_001194135.2 Octopus bimaculoides | reverse complement strand
AGAAGAAGAAGAAGAAGAAGAAGAAGAAGAAGAAGAAGAAGAAGAAGAAGAATTGAAAGGAGGAGAGAGTTATAAGTATCTAGGAGTATTAGAATCTGACTGAGCACTAACTACAGAAATGAAAAAGAAAATCGAGGAGGATGAGGAAGTTAATGAAGTCAAAGCTAGATGGTCCGAATCTAGTGAAGGCTGTAAATTCTTGGGTAGTATCATTATTTAGATACACAACAGCTTTTGTAGATTGAACAAAAATTGAATTAGCAAAGCTAAACCGAAGAACTAGGAAAGAATTCAATATGAATGGAGGACTCCACCCAAGGGCATGAGTAGCAAGATTATAGCTACCTAGAAAGGAAGGTGGAAAAGGGTTAATATCAGTGGAAGAGTGTGTGAAGTTAGCTAGAGTAGATATAGACTCTTACGTAGGTAATAATGAAGAAAGTTTATTAAAAGATGCTAGAGTCACAGCAAGACATAGGAAAACCAAAAAAAAAAAAAAAACGAACTTAAAAATCAGAAAAAAGAACAGAGGTTATCTGACTGGCCAGAGAAGGCGTTGCATAGTAGATTCCCAAAGATAGTGTGCAGCAAATAGTTATAGTGAGACATGGTTGTAGCTACAGAAAGGAAAGCTGAAGAGGGAGACAGAATGTTTGTTAGTCGCTTCATAAGATCAAGCATGAAGAACTAATTGTATAAAAGCCAAGGTAGACAAAAACCAAGTAGATTAATTTAGTGTTCCACCATACTTATTTCCGGTATTTTCTCTGGAACGCTGAAAATTTAAATGTTTTGACCAATAGTTTTTTTATTTGTCTTTACTTGTCCAACTCAATATTAGTCTAATGGGTAATGGACTCTAATAAAATAGGTTTTTAATTTAATTTAATTTTTATTTTTATTATTAAAATATTCTCTTTTTTTCTGCTTACCCATTATTCTATAGTATCTGATTCTATATGTATTAAACACTTTTGAAATTAATAAACTTTCAAGCGTAACCATGTATATAATAATAATAATATATATTAATTAACCATCGATCAAATAGCTAATTCAAGTTGCAAGATGTATTCTATATGCCTGAATATTCAGAAAGATTTGATTATGTCCATTTTTTCTTTTATATTTAGTTATCTCATCTTCCCATGCGCACTTAGAATATTATATATATATATATATATATATATATATCGCATATACAGGCGTACTGGCCATTTCACCAATGAACTATCCCTGCACTCACCATATAGCTACTATCAATCCAACAAAGTAATCTCTATGTGGTCGTTCAGTTTACTAGAAATGACAACCAAATCCCACGCAAATCACAGCGTACTGTCTTTAAAAAAATGGATGGATGCATCGTGTGATATAGTCTTTCTGACACTGTGTTTTTAAAACTGACTAGATGGACACTACCGAACAATCGCATGTGCTTAGGGTAACAACATATTCAGAATTTACAAATATGTCTCCTACTCTTTGCTTTTTGATTTACGCGGTCTTCCCGCGTCTCATACTCAGACGACATCGCAGTATCATTCTTTCATTATTTCCTGAACGCAGCTGCACAAATACTCCAACACTTCAGCAACCACTCAGAAACATGAAGTAGACGAAAATAAAGTATCAGCCACCAAATATACATGCTGTCTCTTATCTTATGAGTACCGGCATGGACAATTGACGATCAAATTCAACGACATAAATACACCGCTGCGCTACATATATTATTATTTCTAACTATTCGAACATATCTACAATATTCCAGAATACTACTATAGCACCATTCTATGAACATTATCTTTCCATTTAGTCCGAACAACTATAATATATATATATATATATATATA
>NC_068984.1:89795868-89802868 GCF_001194135.2 Octopus bimaculoides | reverse complement strand
AAAAATACCAACCACGTCACATCATCGATACCCTCATTAATGCTAAGCACTAATAAGTGCAAAGGATTAATAACTGTCGCACTTATTAATCCTTCACCTTCACCTTCACTTTAGCCAGTATAAGAACATGCTGAATTTCAAAACAAATTAAACAGCAGATAAAGCAATATGCTCTGACACATCCTACTGTAAACACTTACTTGTAAGGTCCTTTAATAGAGAGAGGTTAAGTATATTTTGGATCGTTAATCAACGGTGTGATTACACGTGCATGTTCTATCGGGCTTTTTGATATTAAATACCAACTTCATGCATATTCCATGGTATACCGGAACACTACTTACTTTTGATGAGGCAATGTTATGTAATGGCTCTCAACGTTATAGCTCAAGTAACCACTACGTTAGTTTAGTGACTCAGAAAAGAAGACCAAATATAAACTAAGTGATTTCCAACTAGTATCTAAGGATCTCACTAAGTCAGATATATCCAAATTATTATTTATGTTCTTCAGTTTAAATCAAATAAATATTGATAATTTTGAAATAAACATCTTGTGCACCATTCTGTATGTAACGCTCACACACACACACACACACACACACACACACACACACACACACACACACACACACACACACACACACACACACACACACACACACATATATATATATATATATATATATATATATATATATTGAACATTGAATATTTCTATTGCAATTACGGGTTATCTAAATAATTGTCTATATGCACCCGAAAAGGCAAATAGGTTCCCACCCAGTTATGCTGACTATGTTTGATTAAAGAGCGCAACTCGGTTAACTTTACGACAGGGAATGGACATTGCTAAACAGAGCACGAAGCCAGCTGACCATCTAAGAGTTTTTTTCTAAATGTCTCTGCGTTCAATTTATCCCACATGGTGCATATGAAATATCAATTTAAAAAAATATAATTTTGCATTTAGTGATATTACAGAAAAATTAAATGTATATAAGACACTTACCTTCAGAATGAATAAAAGAAGAAAGAAGACTGTGCTTTTCAGAAGCATTCTGATAGATTTAGATAAGTTTTTTTACAAGTAGTTGTCAAGCTTTCTGATGTGAAACTGACCCTGAGTATGTTTTGAAGCGGCTTTATATAGAAATTGAAATAATGACGTTCTTAAGTGGACATCCTTTAGTTACTCCTTCAAATAAATGCGTATTTGTATGACAAGGACCAGATCATCATGATCATGATCATCATCATCATCCCAATAGTGCAACTTCCTGATATTCCATATTACGTCCAATGGAAAGTAATATTTTACCACTTAACATAAAGACACTATGTACGTGCCATCACACATCGGATTTACGTTAGTTGTTTTCTTCAACCGCAACATCTAGGAACGGTTGTTACAAAATACTGCTATCAGTTGAATGAAGGAAACAGAAGCATCCGAGACAATGGAAGACCGGAAGAAATGTCTTAACATGTTTACTCTCCTGTTTTCCATTTCAGCATAATGGCACTTAAAATATCTCCCTCAACATTGTTCAAAGTAATGCATTTGCCAACTTCTTTGCCGGAACTATGAAACATTTGCATGACTCTCTGTTATATATTATACTAAAAAAAAAGACCAAAAGTAGAATTTATGAAACACTGGCTGTCAGTAATAAATAAGTATCTGTAATATGCTGGGGGACTGAATAAATGAGTTATATTCTCCACCTAACCAATGTTGAGCTTATTAATAGTCAATAGAAATCAAGATTATTAGTTAAACAACGGAACTGCAACTATATGTTAGTTGTTATAGTTTCTAAGTCTAAAGGACATCGTTTCAAATTCTCTAGAATTTGCAGATATACTAGAATCCATAGATATCCTTCTTGATCGCGACACATTTTCATATGAATATTAGTACTATTGCTTATTGTTTGATTCTCAATTCTGATAACATTGCTTTCTTAAATAGGCATCGAATCAAAGTTTGTAAAGAAAGTGTGGCCGACACACTCATGCTTATTGATCATTTCATAGATGCCAGATGTTACATGATTTGAAACTTTCTACTTATATAGCATTAGAGATAATAATTTTAACGGCTCCGTGACCTTAGCTATCCTTTTATTCCATATGGAGCATAGGGCGCCAACATGATCTTCACCTCTCTCGATCTCTGGCAATAGATTGCAGTTGTTAGTTGTTCCCACGTTGTTTTTGGTCTGTCATGCTCCAGTCTTTCCTCGGAAAGTCACAGAATCGTTAAAAATTAAGCGTATGGAACATAGTGAGTTACAAATTTTCCATCAACAAACTCAAAACGTTTCTGAATAAATGTCTCTGGAACATCGTTTGGGTAAGATAGGAAAACAGACTCACAAGGCCTTGTGGAAACAGATGCACCAGCAACCTTTTGAAACGGAGATCAGCAGAAGGAAATAGATTTGGCTGGTGCATAACCTATAGAAACCTGTTCCCAACATTACAAATATTAGCAATAGCTATAATAAAATTTTATTAGCTGATCTAACAGATGCTCTTTCTCTCATTCAACTGAACTTACAAAGCCTTGAGCAAAGAATCCATTTTAAACTTATATTAACACACAAAATGAATATTAAACTGAAGATTGGAACTATTAACTTTGACTGTAATTATAATTATTCTAGATTTCACATCTCTTAATTCTCTCTCGTCTCTCTCCCTATTTCAGAACACATGGAATATCCTTCAAGTACTCTCGTTTCCGCAGGAGTAACCCAAGAGCCTGTAAATACAGAAAAGATGAGAGAGAGAGAGAGAGAGAGAGAGAGAGAGAGAGAGAGAGAGAGAGAGTATTTCTGACAGACTGGATGCGTGATCGTTAGTCAATCACTCTGACCAACAAGCAGATATGCTGCAGTACATAACAACGATTCTGCTTCTGAAAACGAGACCGAAATTGATTGCTTTTTATTGAAACTGGCTCTCCCACGAATTATCGATGGCTTGATTTATTAAATTCATCAAGGCCCCCAATAAAACCACATTTACTATATAGCCTTTCTATGATATAATGCATGAGGTAGAGGTTGTTGTTGATAGATCCTATCTGATCTAAGCACCTTTGCGCTTTCCAACCAAACCCTTTTCTAGCACCTTAGCCAAAAATCATTTAGCGGAGTAATGGCTTGGAAATCATCAATGGCTTTTTTCTTGCTCGCCTCTCTTTTCAGCTGTGTAACCATACCCGGATCACAGAAGTGGCAATTTTAACATTTTACAAAGGTATATAGACAATACGAAGAACGCGATGCGATTGCAATAGATATTTTATTGGTTGGGTGATATTTCGACAGCTAGCCTGTCTTTGTTGAATTCAAAATGAAAAGTGACGAAAAGTGATGTTAATAACCCACAAACATATTTCTCCTCATGCACTTTGAGTACTGAAAGTGTAGCAGATTCAGAATATTTTCTAAGAATATGCACTTTCAAGTCTTTTTCAGAATTGCAGCCGTCTGATGCAAAATATTCGGCAAGTTCTGTCAAGCTACTGTTATTGTGCCTGACGTCATATATGTGTCCATTGAATCTTTTGTTTAATCGTTACGTTGTACAACCAACATACATGAAGTTGTGTTTAGTGCATTCTGCTGAGTACACCAAATGGGAATCTCTACACGTCTGTCGCAAAAAGCTCGACATTTTGCCGAACATTTGCTGAACATTTTGTTTCAAACGGCTACAATTTTGAAAAAGACTTGAAAATTCTCAAAATATTCTCAGAAAATATTCTGAATTTGCTACTCTTTCAGTACTCAAAATGCATGACGAAAAATATGTTTGTGGATTATTGATATCACGCCCTGGAATAATGAATAAAATGGCAGGAGAATTTCATCATATTTACACAAAATTGTTTGACTAAATATTTTTTCCCTTACTTTTTTCTTTCTTTTACTTTTTTCTCTTTTTTCTTTTTTTTTTAGTCAGTTGTAAACTTGAAATTTGAAAACTGATGATGTCATTCCATCAACTTGGGGACACTGGTTGCTCTCGTTCATATTTTGGATTTGAATTTCAACAATTTTGAATTTTTATCTCTTTTCATTTTGAACTCGACAAAGACATGCTAACTGTCGAAATATTGCATCGCGGTCTTCATATTATCTATTATTATTATTATTATTAATAATAATAATAATAATAATAATAATAATAATAATAATAATAATAATAACAACAACAACAATGATAATAAGAATCTTTTCTATTATAGGCACAAAGCCTAGAATTTGAGGGGGATAGTCGATCACATCGACCCCAGTACTCAACTGATACTTAATTTATCGACCCCGAAAGGGTGAAAGGCAAAATCGATCTCGGAAGAATTTCAGCTCAAAGCGTGGTGACAGACAAAATATCACTAAGCATTTCGCCCGGCGTACTAACAATTCTGCCTGCCCACCGCCTCGGTGGAATTTGAACTAAGAATGTAGCGACAGGCGGAATACCGCTAAGCATTTTGACCAGTGTGCTAACGATTCTGCAATAATAATAATAATAATAATAATAAAAATAATAATAATAATAATAATAATAATAATAATAATAATAATGATGATGATGATGATGATGATGATAACGATAATAAACAGGAGGCAATAGGAGTAGAAGAGCTAAGATGTGTTCTCGGAATGTCTCACGAATGGAGAATCGCAGGACTAGACCGAATCCCTAACCTATGGTTAAATTATTTGACAGAAGTACACCAAACTTTTGCTGCATGCCTAACTGATGTCATCCAGAATCCAGAGCAAACATGCCTTCTACCGAAAACTGAAGACATAAAAAATCCAAAGAACTACCGACCAATAACATGTTTCAACACCACCTATAAGATTCTTACATCCATACTAACTGACAGAATATACACTTTCCGGAACAGAACTCTATCCTTCCACAAGCTCAAATGATTGTAGGAAATTGTCGGATCAACAAGAACCTGAGTATGGCATGGATAGAGTACAGGAAACCGTTTGATAGTGTCCCACATAGTTGGTTACTCAAGGCTCTTGAGATATGCAAGATCTCTGCTGTTACCTCCAGGTTCTTACAAGGTAGCATGGCCAAGTAGAATACACGTCTCCCTCTAAACCATAGTAATGTAATGAGCCAATCTAACAACATCAACATCAAACGAGGCATCTTTCAAGGTGACTCCCTCTCCCCATTACTCTTTTGCATTGCACTGATCCCACTCACAAACGAACTGAATCACACCAGATATGGGTTCAAAATGTATAAAATTATAGTAAATCATCTGTTTTATGTGGACGGTCTGAAGCTGTTTACTAGAAATGATGAAGAGCTAGTAAGGCTGTTAACAACTGTTAAAAAGTTCAGCAATGACATCAGGATGGATTTTGGCCTCGATAAGTGTTTTAAAGCAGCTTATGTAAAAGGCAAGCTCAAGCAAACAACTTCCATTAAATTAGATACTGACATTACCATCACGGAGCTTGACCCACAAGAAAGCTATAAATACCTGGGAATAAACGAAGGAGATGGTATGCAGTATGCTGCTATAAAGGAAAAATATGAAATGTGTATTACAGAAGAATACAATTCATACTAAAAACTGAACTCAACTCCAAAAGTCGCATCGAAGCCATTAACACTCTGGCACTTCCAGTAGTTCGAAACAGTTTTAATATCATTAACTGGAATCTTACAGAGCTCCAGCGCCTGGGCAGGAAGAACATGCACCACCCAAAAGCAGATGTTGATCGTCTGTACCTATCTAGAAGTCATAGTGGGGAAGAGGAATGATGCAGGTAGAACTGTGTTATAAGACCTCCACACTAGCAATGAACAAGTACTTATCTAGTGTGCAAACACGATAGCAGGAAAAAATCACATTCTATTGTTAAGGGAGCTTACAAATTCGCAAGGAAACTTGGCATTAACCTTAAGTTACATAAAAAAAACCTAAAACTACTGCCACGAAATAAGCGAAATGGATCAAACAGACAGCAAAAAAGAACGGGCAGAAACAAATCGAAGAGTGGTGGAGCCAGAGGCCTCTGCATGGACAGTATATGCTTCGAAGCCGAAATGCTGACGTAGACCAAGCAACAATCCATCAGTGGCTGAGAAGCTTAGGAATGAAAACATAGATTGAAGGTCTATTAGCGGCACAAGATCAAAGCTTGCTTACCAAAAAACTACCAGGCTAACGTCCTTCAAAACGGGTCTGACCCTAAATGCAGATTCTACGATACATTTGATGAAACAATAGACTATCTCGTCTCGGGATGTCCTGTGCTGACACTAAACAAATACAAAAATTACCACGATAGGATAGGACTGTACTCACATTGGAAAATGTGTAAACACTTCAAAATCAGCACTCCTGCTTATTGGTATAAACATCATCCTGAGCCAGTCGTTGAAGGTAAAAATGTCACTATCTTCTGGGATTTTCCAGTCAACACCGACAGAACGACCCAGGCTAATCGTCCAGACATACTACTTAAACACAGTGAAGGAAATACCTGTAGACTAATAGCCGTACGTTTTCCCACTCATAAAAAATATATCTGTAAAGGGATTTCACAAATTAAGTAAATATAAGGACATGGAAATTGAAATATAAAACGTGGCATCTAAAAACGAGAACTGTTCCTGTTATTGTAGGTGCCCTAGGTATGATAAGAAAGGATGTAAGAAATATCTAGATAATATTCCAGGAGAACCATGTCTCAGAGAAATCCAAAAGACTCTGCTGACAAGTACTGCACATATCCTTAGAAAAATCTTATCAATTTAAATGTATGTGTTGTATTACATGAAAATATTTCGCAAATGCCCCTCCCCCTCCCAAGCCTTCAGTTATACTGTAACAGCTATTATCCTTCACTCGGTCTAGGACGCTGGGGGTGTCTCGGTGGTTTCTTGTAACAAACATGCAGATTAAAAGTAAATAATAATAATAATAATAATAATAATAATA
>NC_068984.1:89795499-89795858 GCF_001194135.2 Octopus bimaculoides | reverse complement strand
TAATAATAATAATAATAATAATAATAATAATGATAATAATAATAATAATAATAACTTGTCTTAAAATATGAATGCAAGAAAGCATCTTACTCAGTAACAAAGCAGGCAAAGGAATATCTAAGTGAATTCCAATTGCAACAAATTCAAGAATTAGACGAACACCTGCAGAAAAAGCTAAGCGCTTGAAAACCCGTGCAAAAATTGCTGCCTTAGATATTATGACTGAAAAATGGCATGGAAAACCTCTCAATGGCAAATACCCAAAGAGAGCGAATAATGCAGATATTGACAAAGCCCTTACCCACCAATGGTAAATGGCCTCTGGCTTGAAATCAGAAACAGAGGGGTTTATCATAGCA
>NC_068984.1:89790420-89795204 GCF_001194135.2 Octopus bimaculoides | reverse complement strand
AAAGACTTCAGACAAAAATCATGCCTCCTCATTGATATGACTGTCCCAATCGATATAAACGTATCTGTCAAGACCTACCAAAAACTGAGCAAATATAAAGATCTTGAAATAGAAATTAGCAAAATGTGGAATCTGAAGACGAAAACAATACCTATTGTCATAGGTGCCCTGGGAATGACAGCGAAACGGGCTGATTACTACCTAGATCAGATTCCAGGAAACCCCAAAATGGCTGAAGTTCAAAAGATAGTGCTCATGGGAACTGCTCATATCCTACGTAAAATACTGTCTATGTGATCTCAAATTTTAAAGCAAACACATGATTTTCTTATGGTTTCTTAAGGATGGAAAAGTGCGCTATATTGAAAATGAAACGAGAAAGACTTGAAAGAATCCTGGGAATTGAAATGCTAAATGGACAAACAATGAGAGCGGTTGAGAAAAGACAATGGTATAAGTACTTGGGAATACTTGAAGCAAACGAGATAAGAAAATGAAGAAATGAAACAAATTACCACTAGGGAGTACACCAAGAGAGTAAGAAAATTATTGCAGTCAAAGCTGAATTCCAAAAATCTTATTGAAGCAATAAATTCAAGAGCAGTACCTGTAATCAGATATGGAGTTGGAATTATAGACTGGACCAAAAACAGGATAAAGCAACTTGACAGAAAAACTAGGAAGTTATTGACGATGTATGGAGCCCACCATTCGAAAGCTGATATCAACCGACTATATTTGAGGAGAGACCAGGGTGGAAGAGACTTTGAGGCTTTAACAGCAATTAGGAATGTGTACAGATGGAAAGAAAATGTCTAGTAACGTATTTACATAGCAGTACAGAAAAACTACTAAAGACAGTTAATAAAGAACAAATGATGAAGCGCTAAATAGAAGGAAAGGACAAAGATGAAATACAAAGGGAGCACGTCAGACAGACCGAAGAGAAACCCCTGCATGGTCAGTTTTGAAGAACCACTGAAGACGTATGTGGAACAAAATCCTGGACTTGGTTAAAAAAGGGATAATTATAAAAAAGGAACATAGATCGGAAGTGTAGCAACCAAAGATGAAGCGATAAAAACTAACAACTTGCAAAAAATTTTATATGAAGAGAATGCGTCAAAAAAATGTGGAATTTGGAACGAGACAGTATCACACATTGTGGCAAAATGCCCCAAGTTGGTACAGGAAGAATATAAGAAATGGCAGCACGACCAGATTGTAAAAGTTTTACACTGGAATCTGTGCCAGAAATGGGGATTTGAAGCTGGAAACACGTAAGAATTTGTGGGACTTTCCTATTGAAACAGACAAGAAGTTAGAAAATAACAGACCAGACATAACGATTATAGGTAAGGAAAAGCGAAGCTGCTTACTTAACCACCCAGCGTACCCCTTTGATTCCAAGAACGTAAAGGAAGAGGAAGAAAAACATAAACAAAAATATACAAGCCCTTAAAATTTGAAATAGGTAAAAATTGTAGCGCGCGAACAGTAAAGGTCGTGCCTATAATAATTGGTGCTTGGAAATAGTAAGCAAAGATATAGACAAATAGCTGAAGGAGATTGAAATAGAGTGCCCAGTAGAGCTCCTACAGTAAGTTTGCCTCTTAGAGACAGCAAGGATTATCAAGAGGGTTCTATCACGTCATTTTAACCTTCGTTCTACTTAAAACTGGTGTAAATAAAATATCAATTCATAATGTGTTCGTTACAATGAAACGAAATGGTAGTTTCTTATAACCCAGATGGTTACAGATGTGCTTTGAGTTCCTTGAAGTCAAATAGTTTAAACATTGATTGCCAAAAAAAAAAAAAGTTTTAAAAAATGATGAAATTTTGTTAACTTCTGTAAGTGAAGCCGCTGAAACTAGATTAAAGGCGGCTAAATCTTGAATTCCACAGCCCTCTCATATGAATTAATAACAGCGTTGTAATTCTTTTATTCTTCCAGTCTTTTAATGGTTTCTGTAGCAGGACTGCAGCCATACTGGAGCACCGCCTTATATTGAATATAGCTAGTATATTTTTATTTGTTTACTTAAGAGGTAGGGACTATAATATAAACCCTGCAAGCCTCAATAGAATTTCTATTCAGTCTGAAGAAATGCAAGTCGATGTCTCATGAAAAGGGAAAGGAATTTCAAAGGATCGATGCTTTGGTTGAATTGACAAGTTGAATTGCAGGAACTGATTCGTGAGATAAAGTAAAAATATCAAGTGGAAATATGAAGTAGTCAATAAACAGCAGCCAGCATACCTATGGGTCAGAATTTACAATGTCTTCATGAATGAGTAATCAGTTAGGTCCCCATACTTTGAATGAATGTAATCTTTAATGTTTGTGTCTATTGCAGAGACAGTGACCTAGATATAGGAAAAGTACTCCGTTGTGGGTTTTGCTTGAAAGGGATCAATAATTGACCAGAGCTGGAAATTTTTCTTGTTCCGACGAGAAAACGAGTGTCTGAAACGCAGATTTAGCTTTTCTATACAAGTCGTGCCGCCTATAAAAGTGAGAGATTATAAGTTTTGCATTTGTATCGACTATGAAGGTTTTAATCGAGTATCGTATACGACTACAGGGGGTGCAAATATTTTTCTTTCTATCAGTTATGATGAAGTTGCTGCGCAGTCCAAAATGAAAAAGATTTCGTGGTCTCCATTTGAGAATATTTTCGAAGCTTTTCACCATGAAAGAAGTACGTATCTGGTGTGAGATGTCTGTATTGCACGTGAATGACGTCTAAGTACGGAAGATGTATAAGTGAAGAGTAGCATCTGTGAAGAGTGGTGTCAGCGTTGTAAGTAGATTACTAATGTACAACAGGAGGAGTATTAGGAAGTAACCGAATTAAAAATTTATATAATGTGAGTCAGAGACTGACTGGCCTGTCAACGTGTTCTATGAAGTGGAGGACTGATGAAAACTATAAGTGTGCAGACTTAACTAAATGGTTCTCGTTCGAGACGTGGTTATAGGAGGAAGCCTTCACGTGGTCCCTCCTACTTCTAGAAATAGTAGTTTAGTCAAATTTCCCTTAAAATTGAAACCACATCTTTGAAAGCATATTTTCAGACATCGTTAAAGGCTTAACAATATTAAATGCAATATTACTTTACTGACATTATCATGGATGCAGTACTATATGTGAGTGATACAGGGAAACTAATCCACGTTAGATCTAGTTCTATTGATACTGTATTTATAGTAACTAAGGGACTATTAAAGTAGGGCGAACGATTACTTGAATTGAATGCGTTAGGTCAATAGCTGAAGAAGCAGAGGGCTTGCTCAACCAGATTGAACACACTGAACCATGGTTACAAAGGTTAAAATGAATTCTTATATAGAGAGAAAGGTAGAAGAGATTGATGAAGAAACAGGCTAGTACTGAAGTACACTGAAGATGCTAGAAATAGAAAGAACGTTATCAGGGCTGACGACCCTGCAGTGACCAGATGTATTTTCGTATTAGACGCTTATGTATACTTAGTAGTAAAATTCATGTTGTGATGGGGAGATGTAGATTTTATATATTACTGAGACGGATGCAGTGTTGGGAGAAAATATGTAAGCTTCCTCCGTGAGAGTACTACTTACGAAGCCATTTTGGTTCGGGAGAAGTGGATTCAGTAATGCTAGTAAAAATCCTTTTGACAAAGGACTAAGAGGAATGGTTGATGGAAGGGCTTTCAAGTTGTTAGCCTTGTACAACTTGGAGGTGTGGCTAAAAGTCTTGCACAATTTTGAGTAGCAGGTAAAAGTTACGCACGTTGTTTGTTTGTACTGCTGCCACACTGTGTGAGAACCATTTAGAAGACTCGTGGTTTTGAGCACGTAAAGAATATGAATGGAGCATGGTTGAGGGAATGGTTTCAGTTACCTACTTGAATTTCTTACGTTCTATAATATGTGTATAAGTGGCAGGTAGTCTTGATCAGATCAAGTACTGGCAGAAAAATATGTTAGCTTCAAAAGAGTAGTAAAACGCTGAGATCTAAGGCAAAAAGAGATCAAAAGTGGTTTCAAGGTGTTTCTGTCGCTCAGTGATTCGGATGATTAATGGTATTAACAGTTACAGAGTTCCAAATAGCAAAACATTCGGTTTCTGTGCCAACAGCACCTGCATAGAAAGAGTGACCGAGACAAAGACGAGTTGTGAACATTGAATTAACAGAAGTTAATGATTTCAAGGCGGGGGTGACATAAAATAGATCTTTTTCAATGTACGTATTGAAATATTTTTGGTGGTTGAAGGACTATCAGAGAGGCAACAGAAACAGATGAACTTATAGACCTGAGTAAAGGAGACATTGAACCTGAGTAAAGAGATATCTTTCTACTGATATCCAATTGAGAAAGATGGGTAAGGAAAAGTAGGTACGACATATATGTAGTAGCTATATCCCTTTCTGGGGATGTTTGAAGATATACAATAGTCTAGATAGCATAGATAGCCTAGACTTATAGATTTGCGTTTCTGAGGGAATACACGGTGTAGTTTACGTATTAGCAATAAATTGGACCGATCTATTAGGATTTTGCTACGTTATTATTATTATTATTATTATTATTATTATTATTATTATTATTATTATTATTATTATTATTGAGTGAGAGAGCAGTGCATGCCATCAAAGTGACACTGGGGTAAAATATACAAAGCCCAATGTACCCATCATGACTACCCGTCTGATAAGGGTACACCAGGCACATGCATCACAACCATATGTGCGCGACATGGTGATCTCATATCAAGATAAACAGCGCATGACCT
>NC_068984.1:89788750-89790075 GCF_001194135.2 Octopus bimaculoides | reverse complement strand
ATTATTATTGTTCAGTAATTTTATTTTTATAACGTGCTTTCACTTCACTACCGAGCGCAGCTCTGTGCGCCTTGGGTATGTGCTGTGGTTTGCTGTGGTGCTCTTATGTTTACTGTATTGAAAGTGTTTTGCGTAGAATGTGTGCAGTACCCAGTAGTGCAATTATTATTATTATTATTATTATTATTATTACTACCGAGTTCCAAACTGAGCCACAGCAACAAAGTCCACCCGCCACACTTCTCGGTCCATCATCACTGTCTCGAGGTCCTGGATACATTCCAGGCCAGTGGTCTGCAATCTGGGTGTCGATGTGAGTGTCACGACGTTTTCTTCTTCTTACATCATTATGAAGTGGGTTCCACGTGACAAATTATGATGCTTTCAGTTCAGGGTGACGTACACAGTAACCAGAGAGTCGCAGCCGTCTTTTCCTGATCTTCTCGTTAACTTCCAGCAGGGGTCCATAAAGGCATTCATTTGTCATATGTTGCTGCCAATTCACATTAAGAGCCATTCGTAGCATCCTTGTGTCGCATCCATTTTGCTACAACTTATCTATGATGAGGAGGAGGAGGATAATGATGACGGTGACGGCGCCAGGTGCAGTGACGATGGTGGTGATTGTGGCTGTGGTGCAGGTGGTGAAAGTAGTGGGAGTGGTGAAAGTGGTGGAAGTGGTAGTAGGGTGATAAACTCATTCACAAGCGAAGAATATTTCATTTACTGGATTTAGAGTTATATCAGCTGACAAAAGTACGTAAAATGTTTTAAGTATTTCACATCCATAGACGTGGGAGTATCCTAGATTGGAGACAAGTTGTTATTGTCTCAATATCCGCCTTTCTAGACAATAACCAATGTCATTGACGCATATGTATTTACTAGACAGGATTCAAATGTACAGGTTCTTATTTCCTGAATCAGCATATCCGTCTTTGGAGGAACTTGAACTTACTTTCGTCCCCAAAAGATTGCGTTTACCGATAAACTACAACTGTTATACATACATACATAGATACATACATAGATACATACATACATACATACATACATACATACATACATACATACATACATACATACATAGACGCAGGTGTGGCTGTAATGTAAGAAGCTTGTTTCCCAAACACATGATTCCTGATTCCATCCCACTGCGTGGTACCTTGGACAAGTGTCTTCCACTATAGCTTTGGGCCGAGCAAAGCCTTGTGAGTGGATTTGGTAGACGGAAACTGTAAGAAGTCTTCGTATATACATACATACATACATACATACGTACATATATATATATATGTATATATATATATATGTATATATATATA
>NC_068984.1:89787095-89788635 GCF_001194135.2 Octopus bimaculoides | reverse complement strand
TTGGACAAGTGTCTTCCACTATAGCTTTGGGCCGAGCAAAGCCTTGTGAGTGGATTTGGTAGACGGAAACTGTAAGAAGTCTTCGTATATACATACATACATACATACATACGTACATATATATATATATGTATATATATATATATCTGTATTTATGTGTGTGTCTTTGTGTCAGTGTCTGTACCTCCACCATTGCTTGACAACCAATGTTGGTGTGTTTACGTACCCGTAACTTAGTAGTTCGGCAAAAGAGACTGATTGGATTACAGGAAAGCATTTGGTTCTGTTACTCACTCGTAAGTGCTATATGCTTTTCGAGTTAATAATATTCCAGATAACATGATCAAGGTCGTAGAATTCTGACTTCTTCGATCTCCACACTAATACAAGAAGCGTTTCCATTGCCATTCGTAGAATGCAATACCATAGGGACATATTTCAAGGAACGTTCTCTCTGTGATGCCATTACCACCCCTGCAGGTAAAATGACCTCGGCCTTATTTGGAGTAGGCGAGAAGAGGTGTTTCTACTGCATGGATTGTATCTTTGTATCTTACTCAAAGTGATGAACCGAACACTCATCCTGGATTAGGAAACACTCAAGAAAACTAGCTGGGTCTGTTTCAAACAATGGCAGATATTCCCGTGGTGTCAATAACCTGGTGCGCTTTTGATCAGGTATCCGAAGACCCACCGATCAGAAACCTTCATCATGCTAAGTTCATTGTGCAGAATATTCCCAACTCTCCCACAACATATTCCAATAACATTGGCTTTTTGATAAATTGTCAATCGCCTGTGGCGAATACGATCAAGGTTTTCCTCGGTGGTGGCAGTTGCATAACTCCAAAACCTTGAGTCATCTTCAAGACTCTCCCTTCTGCTAAATTCATCCGCACACTTTTCCACTGCTGATAAAGCTGGAGCGACATCTCCTAATGTATCAACCATGAATGTCGATGAGGTTAAACGCTTTTTCTGCAGATTCTTAATAATCCACTACGCCAAATTTTGTCGATTATTAGTTACTATTGAAATAGTAAATATTAGTTACTACTGAAATCTCCTTTGAACTATGACATGTCAATTTACCTGGAAAAAGCAATTCATTTATTAACAAGAAGGGTTGGAACTAATGCATGCAAGATTTCACAACTCTAGCATCATTCCTTTACGGCCAACCTATGAACTTTTAAGCTGCTCCACTCTATACTATACATACAAACACACACGTGCGCGCACGCACAGACACGCACACACACACACACGCGCGCACGCACGCGCGCACACACACACACCCATACACACACACACACACACACACACACACATTGTTGCTATTATGCAAAAGTATCGTAAGTTCAAAACGTTGCTTTTTCAGAAAACGAAAAAATATTTTCACTATTCCATTGCAAAACCATTGTACTACACTTTGACAAGTTTTGATTTCTTGGCACCTGAAGCGGTTGGAGATACGATAGTTTGACCAAAAGAATCAGCTATTGCATGCAAAAATAAATATTGAAAAAAAAACGCATTT
>NC_068984.1:89782720-89784365 GCF_001194135.2 Octopus bimaculoides | reverse complement strand
TATATATATATATATATATCACTGTATCACTGCATCGATCAGACTATCGCATGTTATACACCGCTGATGACAATGACAATGCGCTTCCTTGCATTGTTGTTGTTTACGAATGACACCATCACGCTGGCTAGGCGGACAGGCCAACACTTTCCCTTGAACGGACCGCCAGTATATCGCAGGATTACTCATTAAATTAAACAGGGTCCGGTAATCCAGGCTGCTACCTTAACCAGCACTCCTGCAAATCCCAGCTATCTGAATGCATAGGAAGGAAAATCTCTCCAGTAGAAATATTTGTGTCATACAATCTGACAATCCAGGAAGTTATCCTCAGTCGCATACTTTAAAATGACGATCAAAGAAAGTTGTTATTACATTTGGATAAAAATCATATAAGTTAGTAAACATAGAAGAGATCAAAGATAGACAAGTAAATACTTATTCATTCTACTGGATTACGACGAGATGACTATGGGTCTCTACGGGTCTTTAATCATATAATCAGAGTTGTATGATGGAGGTTACACAATCATTGCGTTTTTCTGTGTGCCAAATCATGTGTTTTGTTACCGACAAGATGTTGAGACAGCCGTAAACCATGGAATAAATGTGATATAAACAACTTCATTCTTGTTTTATATGTATCTGTAGATAACTCAGATAGCTTAGATATGTTTAGGTGAAAGATTGGCGCAGGCCATGTCTAACTTGATAGCATCAGCTGATAGAATCTGTTAAGTCATTTTTAAGTCATGTTTTGTGGTATCATGGCCCATTCAAGTAGGAAGTTGTTGTTAACTGAGAAGTATTCAGGTATAGGTGGCTTATCTGGTATCCCTTGAAGAAATTAGTCCAGATTTAGTATGAAGGCGATGGGATCTTTTCCTTCTTTTATTTGTTTTGGGAGAATGTTACATAAAGTAGTGGTTGCTGAGGGGAAAAAATGAGCTACTGTGAATTTATGTGTTGTGAGCCTGAATTATATAAGGGGCACATAGCACATGGCCTCAGCGTTGGATGAATTCTGAATCTAATGGTGAGGTTGTTTGGGAAATGCTGTGGTATACTCTCCACATTGTGCATATGATGTAGCGCCCATAGCGGAGCTGGAGGTAATAAAGATACAGTGTTTTAAGGCGGTTCTAATAATCAAGATCAGTCATGCCCTTAATTTTTTTAGTGAATGTTCTCAGAAGTGACACTTGAGATGTCGATTATATAGGGTATAAACAGAAGCGGGCTCAAAACAGTCCCCTGAGGGATATCACTGGTGACTTTTGCTGGGTTTGAGCGGATTCCCCCAATCACATGTG
The DNA here is from genome assembly GCF_001194135.2 of Octopus bimaculoides. NCBI lineage: Eukaryota > Metazoa > Mollusca > Cephalopoda > Octopoda > Octopodidae > Octopus > Octopus bimaculoides. The sequence continues at coordinate 89,783,052 of NC_068984.1, read as the reverse complement.
CTCTGTTCACCAAGAAACACTTAATCCAGTGTAGCAGTTTTCTACGGATTCTAATATTTAACAATTTTGACAGAGTTCGAACCTAATCTCAAGTTTACATTATTTACATTATTTACATTTGACGGATATTTGTCCTCATCTTGTTTGTTGTTAACACAACGTTTCGGCTGATATACCCTCCAGCCTTCGTCAGGTGTCTTGGGGAAATTTCGAACCTGGGTTCTCATTCCTAACGATGTTACTATTATTATTATATTATTATTATTATTATTATTATTATTATTATTATTACTATTATTAATCAGGTCGCTGCCGTAAATCGAACTCAGAAC
>NC_068984.1:89775652-89782503 GCF_001194135.2 Octopus bimaculoides | reverse complement strand
TAATAATAATAATAATAATAATAATAATAATAATAATAATAATAATAATAATAATAATAATAATAATATAATAATAATAATAGTAACATCGTTAGGAATGAGAACCCAGGTTCGAAATTTCCCCAAGACACCTGACGAAGGCTGGAGGGTATATCAGCCGAAACGTTGTGTTAACAACAAACAAGATGAGGACAAATATCCGTCAAATGTAAATAATGTAAATAATGTAAATAATTCCTCATCTCTTAAATATAGAACTGTACTAATCTCAAGTCTTTAAGGACATCATCGATGTGATATAAGAGCTGTGTTTCACACTCCCTGCTGCAGCAAAAGCCATGGTGGTTGGAATTTACAAGGTTGTGGCTCTCCAGGAGGCCAGTTATTCTAGACCTTACTACTCTTTCAAACGCTTTGATGATATGGGAGGTGAGTGAGACTGGACGATAGTTTCGGTACATAGCCCTAGTTTTAAAATTTTCTCCGGAGGTTGGTTAAAGAAATTGCAAGTTGGTATTTATATTCCTTCAGGACACTAGCAGGAAATCTATCAGGCCCTACAGCAGGATAGTTCATGATCTCATTTATTGCTGCTATGATGTCTGAGGCAGTAAAATTTATATCCGAGATATGTTGAGGATTGAGTTCGTTCAGATCCCTTGCGTCAATATCAGTGGGTCACTACAGACAGAGTAGTATTGTTCCTGCAGTACCGCTACCGTTTATCATGAATCAGTGGACCAACGGGTGAGACAGCGGCCCTACGCTTTTTGGCTTATGATTAGAACACTTTCGGGTTTTGTCTGGGTTTTTTTCTACCCAGTTTTCCTTTCCAGCTCTTTGATTGTTAATGTAGGTTTTCATGCTGATGTGCAGCTGATGTTTTTCATCTTAAGCCTTCTTATTGTTGTTGAATGTGGATGCTGTCGGTGGCAGTATTTTACTTGGTTGAATCTTGATTCTCCTGATGAGTGCTTTCTCTCTCTCTCTCTCTCTCTCTCTCTCTCTCTCTCTCTCTCTCTCTCTCTCTCTCTCTCTCTCTCTCTCCCTCTCTCTCTCTCTCTCTCTCTTGAGAGCCTATTTCTATTCGGGCTTGTCAATTTCGTAGGAGCGTGTTTTAAGCATATATAAGTGACAACGTTCTCATAGCAATACCATGTTGTTTAAATATTAGAGGAACTGTAAGTGAAGGACAAGTCGATAAGAGGTAGATCTTTTCTAATTGCTCTCCGGTCTGCTTTGTGAAAACTGATGCTGTCGAATAGATGCAATGGGGCGAGAATGACTGGTTTGGTTTTGGTATGCAGGAAACTAAGATTACAGAGTGATCTGAGAGACGTTTTCCAACTGAAATGCTATGGATGGAGCTAGAGTCGTTTGTTAATATTAAGTCCAGGATCGTTTTAGCCTGTCTTGTTGGTTCAAGTACTAGTTGGGTTAGGAAAAGTTCATCCATTAAAGTAAAAAATAATTCTGCTACTGCTTTGTCTGGTGTAGTGCAGTTAACTAACTTCAGAGTATTTCTAATCCAATTTACATAAGGGAGATTAAAATCACGCATCATCAATATGTTTCCGGTATTGTATTTTTGAAGAAAGGACTTGACTTTTTGAAGCACTCTTCAAAGCACTTTAAAGAAACTTGGAAAGGCCTGTAGAGACCAACAATGGTTATGTCATTCAGCTTGTTGAATATGGATTCACACTAACCATTGGATTTCTTGGCATCCATTGCAAACAAATCATTAGAGGAAAATGGCTGTTCCTTCTTTATTTCGGTCTGTGGAATCTGCACAGATGATGATGAAATTCTTTATTTTCACCTCTGCATCCATGTGAGTGTTGTTTATGTGGTTTTCTGTAAGGATGAAAAAAAATATGCAGTTTGTCATTTCAGCAAGCCGAATGTCCGTTGGAACAGACTGTCCAGTTGATTATCATCGAGACCCAGGGTCTCCCCTAGGGTATCATCACATCCAAACTCTACCAACTTACTATAAAAGGATGCGGTTGTACCAAAACCACTGGCATTGACCGAGCGACGGAAAAGCAGGAGAACCTTACGACACTCCGTATACCAAGTACCTAACTCTGATCTTTGATGAAACCAGTTTTCCCGTCCACCAAAACTAGTGAACCTGGGAAACATCCATTTCGCCAACGGAGACCACACGCGTTCACCACCCAGGAGGAGCTAAAGATGCTTCAACCTCAGCGCATATTTGCGCATCAACAGCCAAGGCATCCCTAGTTCACCCTTTAACGGTTTTTGACAGCAGATACAACGTCTCACAAGTGGAGTCGAGCTTTCCACAAGAAGCGGAAGATTTGTCTTTCCAACTTGCTCAAACATGAATTCGAACAATAAACACACTGGCCACCTTCGACCTCCCTTTTAAGGATAACCACCGGCAAGACGAAATCTTGACTATGTGGGTCACCTTGTTCGATACCTCAACCCAGTTCTTTTCTACCTGGAGATCTGGACCAAACCAGATCCCTAATAACTTAACCGGGCCCTCCATCCAACGTCCCACGAAGCTATTCGAAAGCATCGACTTGCCTCTCCAGGTGTCGAGCTGCAAGCCGACCGATTTTTCCCGATTAATTTTTGCTCCTGTCACCGTCTCGTAAACTTTAATGGTTTCACCTACACTCTGTAAGTGTTCCATCTCAGTCACGATGGTGGTGATGTCATCCGCGTACGCCGAAACTGATCCTCTACAAACTAGTTCCCTCGGGATGCCACTCAACTTTCGTAGCAATGGCTCAAGAGCCATCACATACAAAAGTGGTGAGAGCGGACATCCTTGGCGAACCGAGCGTTTGATGCAGAACGGCTTTGAAAGAAAAACCGTTCACTCGAACGATCAAGTCGATGTTATCATACAATTGAATAATCCACCGAAGGAAGCCAAGACCCAGTCCGAACCGCGCAGGAACAAACACCAGGTATTGATGGTCAACCCTATCGAACGCTTTAGCTTGGTCTAAATGGACCAGTGCCCCACACTTGCCGGATTTACTATCAAACCAAAGTGAACAATTGAATGATCAAAAAGCGAATTTGAATAACTAACTTCATGCGGCTAATTTTTTCCGCAAATTTGAATGACCCGGTTATCAAATTGATTAATGACAAACGTACGAAAATTACGGTAAAAACCTATATTAACATTATTATGATGTATATATATATATATACACACACACACACACACGTGCGTGTGCGCGCGCGCGTGTATGGCATAGCGTGGTTGTGGGATAAGAAGCTTGCTTTCCAACCACATAATTTCAGATTTGGTCCCACCACATGGCACCTTGGGCAACTGTCTTCCACTATAATCTCAGGCCGAACAAAGCCTTGTGAGTGGATTTGGCAGACGGAAAATGAAAAAGGCCCGTTATGTGGGTGTGTCTTTGTGACTGTGTTTGTCTCCCCGCCCCTATCACCGCTTGACAACCAGTATTGGTAATAGGCTTTAAGAAACACTAATCCTGGGATTGCTTTGTTTGATTAAAACCCTTCAAGAGGTGCTCCATCATGGCTGCAGTCAAATGACTAAAACTGATAGAGAAAGTGATAGATAGATAGATAGATAGATAGATAGATAGATAGATAGATAGATAGATAGATAGATAGCTCGAAAGTTAGATAGATAAATAGATAAATGAATAAATAAATAAATAAATAAATAGATAAATGAATAAATAAATAAATAGACTGACAGACAGACAGACCATGTTATCACCACTGGTGCCATGAACTTTTAAATCATACAGCGATACCTGTGCTTATATCCATATTAAAATGAATTTGTTCGTTGCAACAGAAAACAACAGCAACAACAACAGCAGCAACAACAACAACAACAGCAACAATAACCACGAAGATGCTAGATGAAGCCAGTACTACTTTATAATGAAGTAAAATATTAAAAGTGTGGCTCACGATCGTATGGTGATGAGTTCGATTTCCAGTGACGCCTTGTGTCCTTGAGCAAAGCGTTGCTTCCACGTTGCTTCAGTCCACTCAGCTGTCAAAAATTTGTTGTACTTGTAATTGAAAAGGCCAGCCATGTCTAATTCTGTGTCACCCTGAACCTGAGAACGTTAAGGGTACGCGTGTCTGTGGAATGCTCAGTCATTTGCACGTTAATTTTACGAACAGGCTGTTCCGTTGATCGGATCAACTGGAACATTCATCGTAGTAACCGACGGAGAGCCAGAACAAAACCTGAAGGTACGGATAAGAAAGCTTTTCGTTTTATACTCTAAGATTTTCGATGTAATGATAAAGTTGTTACAAATGGGAGAAATTATATGAGTTTTTGCTCATTAGCAGTAAAGATTAAAGGAAATTTAAGTGTAATTAATGTAAATACTGCTATTTAGATTTAAAGTTGTTCAAGGAATGCTTAGGGTGCCACTAATTTAGATATTATTACTTATTTTCTTCACACGAATATCAAATTTCAACAAGTTTTCATTTATAATAATTCAACATTATTAGAAAGCATACTTATGTGTTTGCTAATCTTGATTGGTGGCTCCTTCGATGAGGATGATGTTGATGATGGCGTGTGTTGATGATAGTGGTAATGTTGGTGTGGAGGTGATGTTAGTTATGAGAGTGATGAAATGTTGGAAATGATGATGATGATGATGATTATGATGATGGTAGGGTAGTTGTTGCTGCTATTGTTGTGGCGGGGGGTTGATGATGATGATGATGATGATGATCACGATTATACTTTCCTGAAACCAGAAATATTTCGCCATCTAGATTTAAACTGCTTTTAGAGTTATATTAACTCATGAACTTTCCCCAGTATTTTATATTCATGGGATTGGTATGAACAGTTGCCTTAATCGTTTGTAACCTAGTTGCAAAAACAACTTGTCTTTGGCTCAATATCCGCTTTATGCACACACACACACACACACACACACACACACACACACGCACGCACGCACGCACGCACACGTACTACGTACGTATCTATGCACGTATGCATGCATGTATGCATCTTTGTATGCATGCATGTATGTATGCATATGCGTATGTATGTAAGCATGTATGTATATGCATGTATGTATGTATGTATGTTTGTATGTATGTATGTATGTATGTGCGTGCGTGTATGTGTGCGTGTGTGTGTGCGTGTGTGTGTGTATACAGTTATGTAAACAAATAAGAAAAAGTGCATTTTATTTATGTATTTGGAATATTAATAAGTTGATGCAGTTCCGATTTACTCAAAGTTTCAGAAGACGCAGATCTCTCTCTCTCTCTCTCTCTCTCTCTCTCTCTCTCTCTTCCACTCTCTCTCGCTCTCCCTCTCTCTCTCTCTCTCTCGCTCTCCCTCTCTCACTCCCTCCCTCTCTCTCCCTCTCTCTTTCTCTCTCTCTGCAAGAATACGAGTAATGGCTAAAAAGTACATAGGCTGACGAAGATGCCCTCATGGAATAAGATTTATTTTTCGATGTAGTTCCTTTTACGTCCATACACTTCCATTAGTGTTGCAGCTCTTGGATCCTATTAGTGAAGAAGCTTTCACCCTGTTTGTCGAAAAAGTCATCAGCAGCAGATATGACATCATGATCACGGCCGTACTAGTTCCCAGCTATGGGGTTTTTCATGTTGGGTAACAAATGATAGTCAGATAGGGTCAATCAGGAGAATAGGAACGTTGATCAACCAGTTCTAAGCTACACCCACAGTAGCCATTAAAGCCAAGAATTTCTGTGCTGGAGCATTACCTTGATGAAACAAAGCCCCTTTCATCGGTTTACCTGGGCGCTTGGCCTTGATAGCCTTTCGTAACTGCCTCAGTAAGTTGATTCTTTTGAAGATAGTCAATAAACACAATGTCTTTTGCATCCCGCAGAAACTGAGGCTATCACCTTCCATGCAGATAAAACGACCTCGGCCTTATTTGGAACAGGTGAGAAGGGATGTTTCTACTGCATGAATTGTCTCTTTGTCTTTCTCTCAAAGTGATGAGCCCAACACTCATCCTGGCTTAGGAAACGTTCAAGGAAACCAGTTGGATCTGCTCCAAGCAGTGTCTGATTTTCCCGTAATGTGAAGGTGTCCGAAGACGTATCACCCACTGAGAATAACCTTTCCTAATGCTAAGTTCATCATGCAGAATATTTTCAACTCTCATACAGTATTTGCTAATAGCATTGGTTATTTGATTTATAGTCATTCGCATGTCATCCATCAGCATATGGTGAACTCGATCAATGTTTTCCATGGTGGAGACAGTTGCTTGACGTCCAGACCTCTTCCTACCCCTCCTAAATTCACTTACTCATTTTTGCACTATTGAAAAAGCTGACACGTCATCCTCTAATGTAGCAATCATATCAGCATGTATATCATTGAATACTAAAAACCTTTTTCTGCAGATACGTGATAACACCATGATGCCAAATGTTGTCCATTTTCTAGGAAAATCGCTACTAGTTACTTTTGAAGTCTTTTTCTGGACAGTCAGATGTCAGTTTACTAGGAAAGAAACATTGAAGTTAATTAATAAGGTTTGATATTTCACAGCTCTAGAATCACTCCTTCATAGTCAGCCTTTGAACTTTTCATCCCACCCTCCTACACTCCTGCAAAAATACTGGAGAATCAGTATAGACCACGTTGCAAGATTTTGAGTTGAAATATGTCGGAAACATATATATATATATATATATATATATATATACTCTTTACTCTTTACTCCTTCCTCATTTACTTGCTTCAGTCATTTGACTGCGGCCATGCTGGAGCATCGCCTTTAGTCGAACAAATCGACCCCAGGACTTATTCTTTGTAAGCCTAGTACTTATTCTATC
>NC_068984.1:89774196-89774492 GCF_001194135.2 Octopus bimaculoides | reverse complement strand
GATGAAGGGGGAAGAGGAAGGTGGATGTAAGAGAGGGGAGGGTGGGTATGGGATGGGAGAGAAAGAGAGGAAGTGAGGAGAGAGTGTGGGTATAAGAGAGGGAAGGTGGATGTGAGAGAGGGGGAAGGTGGGTACGGGGGGAGAAGAAAGAGAGGAATAGAAAGAGAGTGAGAGAGAAGAGAGTGAGAGAGAGGGAAAGTGAGAAGAGAGTGAGAGAGTAGGGAGTGAGAGAGTAAGGGTGAGAGAGTAAGAGAGTAAGAGTCTAGAGAGTAAGAGTGAGAGAGAGTGAGAGAGAG
>NC_068984.1:89769330-89773598 GCF_001194135.2 Octopus bimaculoides | reverse complement strand
TATAGGTTGAAAATATGTGGAAAACATATAAAAAGTGGAAGAGAAATGCCTTCGTTTCACATAGTTTAATATCATTTTATAAAATATATATATATATATATATATATATATATATATACATATTTTATGAATGTCGTGATATCCAACCGGTTTTCGCTATTTAAATTAGCTTTTCAAGGGACATTGTGAAGTAGTCATTTCTTGTGATAAAGGAGTCACGCCATTTTGGATACATGAAAAGAAAGAATGAGTCTAGAGAGTGGACAAAGGGAGGCAACAGGTGGCAAGGCGGACAACTAACTCCTCAGTATAATTGTTGAAATAAGAATGTGTAAGGATCAGGTGGTCAAGTTTGTATATTAAGGTGGTCAAGTTTGTATATTAAGGTGTGGTCTGTACTTTTGTATGAACAGGTTTTCCTTGTTTAGGCATTCTTGTAAGGAGATCGAAACTTTACATTGGGATAATGGAAAAATATGGAAATTCGGTGTTTTATTTCTTGCGCATCTGTCAATATATTGGCTCAGGGCTATCCATCCATAATCTACTTCACTCTCTCTTCGACGATGGATCGGGTATCTACTAATATCCTTTATAAAGGATACTCCTTAATTCTTCTTCTTTGAAGACGAAATATATAATGGACTAATTACTATGAAGCATTGTGTAGAATATATTGTATAAAGGATCGTGGGTAAGGCCAAAACAATGCGAAGTAAATGCAAGGTAAATTACAGGACAAATATGTGAATTAATGTAGACTTGCCTTGTATTCAATATTTCGGGGTTATGATCCCATTTTCAAGAAATTGACGAATGTTACCGATGTGCGTGTGTGTGAGTGTATGTGGAGTGGGCATGCGCAGAAAGGTGTTGCAACCAGCTAGTTTCCTGTAGCTCTCTTCTATTGTTGATTTTAGGTTTCTTTTGGTGTATGAGGATGGCCTCAGAGATTCTAAGGTCGTCCCTGTTCCTCTGTGTAGCCTTGATGTGCACTGTGAATTCCGGGGTCTGACATTTACATAGATGTTTCTTCACGGAAGTGTCTGCCTGCATGTGTTCCTTCATGCGTATATGCAGTTTTCTTGTCGTGTTTCCTATGTAGGATGCGCCACATTTGCGACAGATGATCTCATATACAACATAAGTTCTGTGGCACAATTCAGAGTCGTTGATGAGGCAGTTCGACAATGTGCACTCCTCGGAGTAGTGAAAGGTGTTGTTCTTGGACAGAACTTTTCCCAGGGAAGGGCCGGTGTGCACTATCTGTATGTCTAGTCCTTCCCTGCGGACTGTGTGTTGCATCGCTGCAGTAGTTCTGTCATCAAAGTATGGTAGCCTTAGGTAGCACGTACCGGACTTGGGAGTATGACGGTTCTTCCGGGGTTTATTGACCTTGATGTTCTCCAGGCGCCGTTGTTTAGCTAAAGATGTTGGGTTATGGTGGACATCAAGGCTACATAGAGGAACAGGGACGACCTTAGAATCTCTGAGGCCATCTTCATACACCAAAAGAAACCTAAAATCAACAATAGAAGAGAGTTACAGGAAACTAGCTGGTTGCAACACCTTTCTGCGCATGTCCACTCCACAAACGCTCACACACACGCACATCAGTAGCATTCGTCCATTTCTTTAAAATGGGGTCATATTCCTGAAATATTGAACACAAGGTAAGTCTGCATTAATTCACATATTTGTCTTCTTATAATTTACCTTGCACATTAAAATTTATCTCTAGAGATTTTGTTTACAATTCAGATACGAGTTTCGTATACGAATACTTCTTTGTAAACAACCCGATTGAGAATTGAAAAAACAGATAATGTGTATATATGGATATTTCAAAAGTTATTGCTTTTTCATCACCATCACATTCAACCCATCAACTATCCAAGAATGCAATGCTTAAATACTAAGTATAGCTGCGTAATACTACTGGATAGGCCGATTTATATATTAAAGACATGCATAGCAAATGATACATAAATATTTATTGCCAGCAAGGACAGAGTATTTCGTTTTGCAACCGTAATATACAAGTATTTATATCAAAGGTTCTTAGGTCTATACTGTGCTTTACTTTTGTGTTAGCAATGCGTTGCTCTCATTTTTAAGTTCATTTCTGCAAATGTTGTATAGAATTCACAGCCAGCACTGAAAGTTACGACGTTTCGCATTCGCATAGGTCTAAGTAAACAATGCGATCGAAGAATAGGTAATGGGTGTATATGCATATTTCGAGCTTTCTTGCTCTTTTATCCAAACCACCAAATATCTAACATCCAAAACATCAAGTATCCACGAATGCATTCTTTTATACCCAGATTCATAAGAGTTGATTACCCGGTTTCTGTGACGTATACGTAACCGTGATCACAAGATTTTTCTGGCTGAGAAGCCAGACAACCATACTAATTTACAGCTGAGTGGATTAGACTATATGTAATGAAGTGTTTTGCTCAAAAGCAAAACGTATTATCCGGTCTGATAATCGAAACTGCAATCTTGCGATCGGGAGAGCGGCAAGCTAGCCACTTGACCATTCGTCTCTATGCATATCTATGTCTGCATGTGTGTGCATGCTTGTGAATTTTCCGGCGTAGGATACTACAATGTATATATATATATATATATATATATATATGTGTGTGTGTGTGTGTGTGTGTGTGTATGTATTTACACACACATGCTTCTCTGTGTGTGTGCGTGTGTATGTGTGTGTGTGTGTGTGTGTGTGTGTGTAGGCCACATCCTGTCTCACCCACTTTGGTTTCATAATTTGGCTATTTCCGATTCGTCGTACGTACAGGATGGTAACTTTACAGGCATCCTGTTGAACGATCTTTACTGACAACACACTCACAAACACACAAATACATACATACATACATACATACATACATACATACATACATACTTATCTAGTTAGCTAGCTGACTGTCTATCAGCTTGAGTCAAAGATTCCTTCGGATTTTCACTGATAATATTTGGCAACTTGTATCATTGCTTTCGTGCAATTCATCATCCAATTGTTGCTGAATTGTTTATTCTTTTCATATATAACATATAAACATTAATTGCTTTTACAGCTTTGATAATGTTAGAGAAAACATTGCAATCAGAGCTATTTTCCTCTACGTGTAGTTAAAAGGATTGAGTGTAAGCGCAGCGGCAGAAGATATCAATGATGTGGAAGGCCCAAGAAGTGTCAATGAATGAGTGGCACAAAGCTGGTTCAGACATTTGAAAGAAGGTGGCATCAGCTACGAAGACATACCAAAGACAGAGAGACTTTCTGCTGTGGATGATGAGGTTTTGCTTGAAATGGTGAAAGCACGAATACTCTTACATTTTCGGTAGAATTTTGTCCTTCACAATGCACCATCCACTGTCACCTCCATAAGCTGGGCCTTGTGAATAGTAGCTGTCGAGTAGTTCCTCATGAATTGGTCATTGACCAGATCAACGACGTGTGAACATTTACAAACAACTCCTTGTAAATCTTCAAGATGCCAATTATGAGCGTCGAATGGGGATGGAAAATGGATCCATTTTCGTAATCCTTATAGGAAAAATCAGCGACTTCGATCCGGTCTGGCTTCAGAACTTATTGCCAAACAACGGCGGTTTGAACATAATATTGCATTTTTGGAGGGGATGTTGTACCTTGAGCTGGTCGCAGACAGTCATGTTGTGAACACTAACTGCTACGCTCAACAACTGCAGCGAGAGTATAATGTTTTGAAAGCCCACTACCCGGTATTAATCAATCGAAGACGCGTGCTCCTACATCATTCCCCACCACGCATTGCCAATGTGACCATCGAGGGGTTCGAAGTGCAGCCTCACCTTGCGTACAGTTCAAACTTTGCATCATCAGGTTACCAACTTTCTCGAGGTATGGCTCCCTGCACTAACGGGATTTCAACAATGTAGGTGAAATTGAAAATGGGTGCAGGGATTTTTGGGGCTCTAAACCAGCCAAATGGTATATGTGTGGAATTTAGCTTCCGGAACAAATATGGCAATAGACAATAGAATATGATGGAATGTATTTTTGATGAATATACACCTTGCGTATGTAATTTATCTGAACTATTTATTAAAGCTTGAATTAGAAAAAAAAAGTTTAACCCAACCTGGTATCTATCTATCTATCTATCTATCTATCTATCTATCTATCTATCTATCTATCTATCTATCTATCTATCTGTATATATAAAGCTCTACAGGCATGGCTCGAGAAACACGGGGCCGACCTGTCC
>NC_068984.1:89761129-89761553 GCF_001194135.2 Octopus bimaculoides | reverse complement strand
TAGATAGATAGATAGATAGATAGATAGATAGATAGATAGATAGATAGATAGATAGATAGATAGATATGTGTCAATATATGCTTAATGCCTAGTAATAGATACGTAGGCATTGACTTAATCTCTTTGGCTCACATTACGAAGCTGACATTATGTATACACATGTATATAAGTATATGTGTATTTATATTTCAAATATCAGAAGCCATATTTCCCGTAGAGAAGATATTTTTTCCTTCCTTTTTTTCTCTACGGCAATGCATGGCTATACACAAATGTGAGTGTATCTGCGCGTGTGTGTTTGTGTGTAAGGGAATGTGTGTATATATTTATGGAAACATCGGCTAAAAGGGGAAGCCTATGTACAGTAAAGTGTAATTAACAAGAGAGGGAGAGAGAGAGAGAGAGAGAGAGAGAGAGAGAGAAA
>NC_068984.1:89760950-89761119 GCF_001194135.2 Octopus bimaculoides | reverse complement strand
AGAGAGAGAAAGAAAGAAAGAAAGAAAGAAAGAAAAGGATCGTACATAGAGACTGTGAGAGAAGATCTGTTCAATCAGCCATACAAACACATATACATATCTATACATATACATATCAACATATACATATCTACCTACCACACACACACACACACACACACACACACAT
>NC_068984.1:89758727-89760741 GCF_001194135.2 Octopus bimaculoides | reverse complement strand
GCAGCCGATGGGTATTTGTATTCTTTTAGATTTTAATTATTTCTGTGGTAAAATAAGCATTTTCACGCATAAAAATTAATAAATTAATAAATAAAAGTTCCGTACTGCACTGTATAACACATTAAGTAAAATATATTAAAAGAAAGTAAGTAGTGTACCGTAGATGAGTAAAGCAAAGAATCGCACATACGGAAATTCAGGAAGCAAGTGTGTGGTTTTGTTTTGCGTTTACAATAAAATAAATATATACAAATTATAAAAATAATAAAAACATATACTGTACAGTGCTGTTTCTACTTCGCGGATTTTCACCTATCACGCGAGGTTTGGGAACGTAATACTCACGATAATATCGAAGGAAAGGAAACGAAATTTATACTGAATAAAATATATTATGCATGTAAACATTATACAAATTTGGAACACAAGGCAATAAACATTTACAAAGATATGAATGAAATATTCATTGTCAAACATTACAAAAATATGTACACCCTAAAGGAAATTTGCTATATTCAGTATTTTATCCACTTTTTTTTTTTAACTTAATTCAGATATTGCTGATAATTTCAAATATATCTGGAATTTTTGCGCCGGTCGTTGTTATTGCATCTGCAGGAATTCTGCTTCGTGTACCGTGGTGAAAATCTTCTTCATTTTGATTAAAATGGCACCAAAAGGAAAAGAATCGTCTGAAGATTTGAAAAGAATTATCTTTAATTTGTACAAGAATGGTTTAGGATACAAGTTAATTAGCAAACGAATAGATATTAGCGTAAACACAATTGCCAAAGTAATTCAAAAGTAAAAGCTACTGGACGGCTAAGCAATATACATCCTTCAGGTCTATTTTAACTGCGTGTGATATTCGCCACATCCAATGTTGCGTGATGGACGACAGGTGTCGTACTGCTTTATCTTTGGCCCAAGAAGTGTCTTCTGTTAGTGGAGTGTATCCGCGCAAACAGTTCGCTGAAGTTTGAACTAGTGTGGTCTTCATGGATGTATTCCTCGTAGGAAGCCTCTCCTAACTACCAGGCATAAATCAAGTCGTGTTTCTTTTGCCGAAACCTACGTGAGTAAGAGAAAGAAGTTTTGGAATAAAATTCTTTTTTCTGACGAGACTATAATCAACTTGTTTGGGTCATATGGTATTAAACGTGTATGGCGAAGACCAGGTGAAGATAATAGCGACAAATGCACCGTGCCTACCGTGAACCACGGCGGCGGAAGTATCATGCATTAGGGATGCATGAGTGTGGTTGGCGTAGGACGACTCACATTTATTGAGAGAACAATGGATTCAAGGCTTTATTGTGATGTATTGCAGAAAACAATATTGAAAAGCATCAAGGAACTAGAAAGTCGTTTCACGTTCCAGCATGATAATGACTCTAAATACACTTCAAAGATGACGACTAAGATAAAAAAAAAAGTAAAGGTATTGCCTTCGCCCACCATGTCACCTGATTTAAACCCAATAGAACATCTGTGGGGTGTTTTAAAAAAGAAGGTTGAGGAGAAAAAAACCTCGCAATGTAACACAGTTGAAAGACATCATTCAAGATGATTGGACGTCTATTTCATCGGTTATATGCGGAAATTTAGTCAACTCTATGCCCAGAAGACTTGATGCAGTCATTGAAAGCAATAACAGTCACACCAAATCTATACTATAAATTGCAGTGTTCTTGATTGCTTGCTTGATTGATTGATTGATTGAGTGTCGGCAGATTCACTCGAGAACGGTGCAGTGGAATCGCGTGAAATTCAGCACAGAGCGGCAGCATGGTCCGCTCATGTTCAGGAGATTTTAATTGCCCTCCAACTCCCATGGTTACCGAGATAATCGATTATTAATTTTTAAGATAGGAATATCCCATTCAAAGTGGGGAGGGGCGTTTTTGTTGCCTTTCCCATGCGCGAAATTTTACGAAAAACCAGCTCAATAAAGATTATTTTTTTCCAAGTAATGTGGCTGGGTTTGTTTTTCGAAAATTTTAATCAGAGGCAC
>NC_068984.1:89754442-89758034 GCF_001194135.2 Octopus bimaculoides | reverse complement strand
ATATATATATATATATATATATATATATACATATATAATCTTTTGTCTTTTGTTTTAGTCGAACAAATCGAATCTCGAACTTATTGTTTTAAAGCCTAGTACTTATTCTATCGGTCTCTTTTGCCGAACAGCTAGGTTACGAGGACGTAAACACACTAACACCGGTTGTCAAGCGACGATGGAGGGACATACACAGACAAACACACACATACACACAAACACACATATATATATAGAGAGAGAGAGATATATATAGATAGATAGATACATACATACATACATACACGATGTGCTTCTTTAAGTATCCCTCTACCAAATCCACTTACAAGAGTTTAGTTGTTCCGAGACTATAGTTGAAGATACTTGCCCAAGGTACCAAGCAATGGGAGTGAACCCAGAACCATGTGTTTGCGAAGCAAACTTTTTACCACACAATATAGAGAATTCACATCAAAATTAATGTTATATTGAAAAGCTTTCTCGTTTTAGACTGTAGTAACTTAATAGTTAAAACACGACGAACTTTTCACTTGATCCTCTCGACTAATGAGGATCTATTCAATTAATGTTTTGCTTGCAGTATACATAAAGATCTTACTGTAAACAGTCTTTTGCCACTGTTGTATCTATCTTTGACGACGGTTGTCGCTCTGACAGGTATTGCTATATTCCGAACTCGTCGATAGAATGATCTTACCTGGCACTGTACGAACCCCAGTCGTACAGTGCTATTATCCTCAATAGGTTGGATCGTTATAACAACCACTCAGTATCACAGTATAATTATAATGTCAGCACAGACATGACTATCAACACAGTCTACACGTACTCTCGACCTTCCGGCCTTTCTCTTGTCGACTGGCTACTGGTCTATTTCTGATGGCTAGCTACTACCACTTTTCACTGGTAGGAGTGTACAGTTTCACTATACATCTCACCTTTTAATTATTTTATTAACAATCAATTTCTTTTATTCATCCTACCTCCTCCCTTTTTTATATATATATACTCAATATCTTTTCTACGTAGGGTCTACTTTTAGGAATTCAGTGTTCCTCCTTTTCTTTGCACTTGTGGTTTCGACTTCTTGTAAAGGTGTTGGAACCTGAAAAGTGTCTTAAAGCCAATCCATCGGTATTTCTACTCTTGTTGGTTCCTTTTCTATGACTCTTTCCTTAATCTGATTTCTGTCTCTTTTCCATTCCATTTCTGCTTCTTACGCCATACATCATTCTTCCTATGTATGTTACAATTTCTCCTTCCCAGTACTGCTTGCCATTTTTGTACATTCCTACATATACTTTATCACTTATTCTAAAGAATTTGGGCATGTCATTACTAGCACGTATTTTATCTTCACTGGTAACAGTTTATCGAATACTGACTTCACCTTTCCGGCAAACATTAATTGTGCTGGTGAACTTCCTTCTGGCGGAATTGGATTCGGAGTTACTCTGTATACCCTTAAAACTTGTCGGATCACGACCTCGTCCGTGGCTTCCTTATTAGCTTTCTTTAAAGTTCTCTTAAAAGTGTCCACGAACCGTCGGCCCTTCCATTCGATCTAGGGTGATATGGTGCTGAAGTTTTATGTTCTAACGTGAAAATCTCATAGAATCTTTTAAACTCACAGGATACAAACTGTGCTCCATTATCAGAGACAATTATATCCGGTATACCAAATCTTGCGAACAGCCTGTGTAAGAAATGTATTACCGTATATGAGGTTGGTCGTTTACACCGCGTGACTTCAGGCTATTTTGTCTAGCTTTCTGCTACTATTATGTAATAATATCCATTTATCGGGCCTGCAAAATCGATATGCAATCGGGGTCATGGTATTTTCTCTACTAGCCAAGGTTCACATTTTGTAGTAGGTAGATTCGCTGCCAGTGCAATCCTCTGCAGCCTTTTACCAGGCTTCCAATTTCCTTGTCTATACAGTTCTATATTTGAGAGATGAGGAATTATGTAAATTATTTACATTTGACGGATATTTGTCCTCATCTTGTTTGTTGTTAACACAATGTTTCGGCTGATGTACTCCAGCTTTCATCAGGTGTCCTAGGGGAATTTCGAACCGGTGTCCTCATTCCTAAGGTATTTTTCCAATATTGTTATTATTATTATTGTTGTTGTTGTTGTTGTCATTATTCAGGTCACTGCCTGGAATCGTGCTCGGAATCTTGGTGTTAGTTGACCGTGCTTTTAACCACTACGCCATATACATAGAATACTTTGAGAATTTGGCTTTAGGATCAACACCACTAAAACCAACCCTTTGGCTGCAATATATTGATGACACCTTTATACTCTGGCCCCACCAGGAAGATGTCCAAGTACTGTTAGATCAAGTGAACTCAATAAAGCCATCCATACAGTTCATAATGGAAAAGGAAAAAGACAATCAGTAGTATTCCTGGACGTATTAATAACACGTACCAAGTATGGATTCAGGACATCCGCATACCGCATGCTGGCCTTTACTTTACGATACCTCAACTTCAATTCCTAACATCCATACAGTGTAAAGAGAAGGATTGCTCAGTGCCTAAAACATCGAGCAAGGAATAAAGTAGCGATCCTGATACACACCACGAAGAAATGATCAAGCTAAGTAACAATCTATTAAGCAACAACTACCCAAAAAACATGCTATCCACTCCAATTATGAAGAGAAGAGAGGATGAAACTCATAAACTGACCACAGTGTGAAAGGCCTCTCCGAAAAGATACAAAAGATATGCGGCCCATATGACATCAGAACAGTATTCAAGAGTAATACAACACTTCACAAATATCTCCTTCGAGTAAAACCACCAATAGAAGAGAATATGACCAAAGACTGCGTGTACTCCATCCTATGCAGCTGTGGTAGATTATGCAAAGGCGAAACATGTCACCCCCTCATAATAAGGGTAGAGGAACATCGCAAAGCTGTGACACGAGGAGATATTGATGAATTGGGTATAGCTGATCATGTACGGAAAAACGGATACCACCTCCCCCTGTTGGATGAAGTTAAAATAATAGACAGAGAACACCACTGGAAAATACGAAAACTAAAAAAGGCAGCATATATGCTAGGGCATAATAACCTCCTGAGCAGACCTAGTGCAGATATGGGAACCGGTATCAAGGAAAGATAGGAAAATATTAGATTTATAAGCCCTAAAATTCCCTCCAGAATTGCCCGTGCGCATATGGCGTAGTGATCAAGAGCGCGGGCTACTAACTCCAAGATTCTGAGTTCGATTCCAGGCAGTGGCTTGAATAATAATAATAATAATTAATTCGTTTTATTGGCCACAAGGGCTAATATCAATTAAAGACATATAAGGACAAAGACAGGACGAAAGTTACAAAAGGTTTTGTCCGCAAAGGTAGGAAAGTTCATCTAAACAGAGGAAGAAAACGGAGAAAGATATAATAAATAAATAGATAAATAAATAAGTAGAACTCCCAAAGGGGGAGGCGCTTCGAAAAAGGAAAGGTTACACGTGGAAAAACCCATAAAACCGCGGGAGCCTGGTCAGAAAAAATAAGAAAGGGGTATAGAGCCCTTTCTCCTTTTACATTACCTTTTTTCTTT
>NC_068984.1:89747312-89751964 GCF_001194135.2 Octopus bimaculoides | reverse complement strand
CCCTCCCCGCTTACCGAAAGTGCTTTAGCTCTGACAACGCAGCCTTCATGCTTGGCATCAAAGTATTGGTCGAGGGCCAACTTCGCTGCTAACACGTCGGTTGCGATGCCTGTCCCAAGAGCCTCATCTAGTTTGTTAACTAAATCCCGCTCTGTTTTCTTACGTTCTACAGCTAGAGCCTTACTAAACCTAATTGATTCTGCTCTAATTGCCCGCTTCAGGGCGAACCACCAGTTGTTGTTGATGATTGCCCCGGTTAAAGCCCTCTTAACTAATAAACTAATCCGGTCTCTGTAGGCTTTGCACGCCGTTGTCGACGTGAATTAGTTTAAACTCTCTGTGTAAATGTTTTTCTTTCACTCCACGTAAATTTGTTTTTCCTCGTCGCTACTGTTTTTGGCGGTCTTTTGCCACTGTTGTATCTATCCTTTGACGATGGTTGTTGCTCTGACAGATATTGCTATGTTCTGAAGTCGTCAATAGAATGGTTCTATGTGGCACTGTATGACCCCCAGTCGTACAGTGTTATTATTCTCAATAGGTTGGATCGTTATAATGTCCCCTCAGTATCACAGTATAATTACTATATCAGCACAGACACGACTATCAACACAGTCTCCACGTATCTCGACCTTCCGACCTTTCTCTTGTCGATCGGTTACTGGTCAATTTATGATAGCTTGCTACTACCACTTTTTACCGGGAGGGGTGTACAGTTTCACTATTCAACAAATTTTGTGTTACTTGAAAGAATGCAAATCGTAGAAATTTTATGTGGCAATGGAGATGATCTTCAAATATCATCTAATATATATAGCCAGATGCTCTGTAGTCGGTGACGCAGTTACCAGGCAAGGTACAGTCACGTAATATAATTTACTCTACTTTCATACATATTTAAAAGGACCGTAGATTGGCGTAATCAGTAGATTGTCGGACACAAATCTAGTCTCACATCACAGTAAGGGTCAATGATTAACGATGAGTTTGGCGCTAAGCAAATGCTAACAGAGCTACAAACACAGCATGCATCGCAGACAGAGATATTAATTTACCAGTTCAGCGAAATAAATCCGCATAAACAAATTTATTAAGCAACAATGGGGTTAAAGAGTATTTCAGTAGTCAAAAGATTTGTTCATTGAATAAGATTGAATGTTAGTTATGCATTTGTGTATGTGTGTGTTTGTGTGTGTGTGTGTGTGTGTGTGTGTGTGTGTGTGTGTGTGTGTGTGTGTGTGTGTGTGTGTGTGTGTGTGTGTGTGTGTGTGTGTGTGTGTGTGTGTGTGTGTGTGTGTGTGTGTGCGTGCGTGCGTGCGTGCGTGTGTAGAATAAAGGAAATGTTAGTTTCCCAAGTGGGCGTAAGTACAATACTTGAATCGGTAACTGTTCCTTCCGTCTGAGAATATTTTTGCTAGCTTAGTCTAAAAGAAGCAAATGTTTCTTTCAATGTCGGGTGACATATATTGCTGGAGTATACTATAACGTTCTCAACATTAATAGTTACCAATTGTTACAGACATTATTTTTCAGTATGTGAGCTTTTAAAATAATAAAGTACAATTAGCGTGAAGTAACATCGACATGAAATTCTACAATAGGGTGTAATACTTTCAAGTATTATTAAGGTAGCGAGGGGACAGACTCGTTAGCGCACCAGACAAAATGTTTAGCGGCATTTCGTCCGTCTTTACTTTCTGAGTTCAAATTCCGCTGAGGTCGACTTTGCATTTCATCTTCTCGGACTCGATGAAATATGTATCAGTTGAGTTCTGTGTCAATATAATCAATTAGTCCTATTGCCTCAAAATTGTTGGCCTTGTGCCTATAATAGAAAATATTATTGTTATTAAAGTGGTGAGCTGGCAGAATCGTTAGCAGGCTGGGCAAAATGCTTAGCGGCATTTCTTCCGTCTTTACGTTCTGTGTTCAGATTCCTCCAAGGTCGACTTTGCTTTTCATCTTTTCGGGCTCGATAGATAAGTATCAGATGTAATCGACTAGCCTCCTCCCACAAAATTTTAGGTCTTGAGTTATCAGCATCATTGTTTTTCGTATGCAAAATACATGAACGAGTGTTAATTTGGTACAATACTTCTTATACTCTTGTCTCTCCCCTTACAGTGTTTCGTGACATTAACGCTGGAACGAAGGGAAGTGAATGACGAAATACGGAGAGCGTCAAAGAAAATGCTTGTGGTGCTACGTCCCTCGGAAATCTATAAAATAAGCACATCTAATATATAGCAATCTATGTTAGTGATTCACATTCACCCAAAATATATGTCCTTTATCAATGCTAGGAGCCATTGCTGTTGCTATAATAGGGTTAACGCTTTAACACGAGAGAATCTACTCCATTGTATTCATGAGATTATTTGCTATCTGTGGGAGATTATAAATTTTATACGTGTGACTGCTGCGTAATAATTAATTATTTTATAATAATCTATGATTTATAAACCTATATCGATAAAGATTTCTGTCATAAACACAAGTTCAAATCTTTTTTGATCATATTGACCCCAGTAGTTGATTGATCATTAAATCATCGACCTCAAAACGATGAAAAGCAGAGCAAGACAAAACTAAATGTCGCAGGGTATTTCTCTGACGCTCTACCAATTCTGCAAATCTGCTATCACATATCTAAAATAATATTTGATTTCATATTATAACAAACGATATTAAATAAGATGAATTTGAGACAGAAATAAATCACATAACGATCCTGTCGCTTGTTTTGTAAATCCACGCTTTTCAATGCTGCACCAAACTAAATTTAGAATGAAAAGTCAAAAAATGAGATTCAAAGAAACTAGTGATGGTCTGTTTCGCTAAAATGAAGCGGGCGACCACATTACCGATTAGTACCTGTCAATAAGGTATATATAAAAAATCACACACTACTGAATAATCAGTTTTGTTGTAGACAGTATCGTATTTATAATACTCGAGGGAGGTCATAAAACAATGTATTTAAGCATGTTAATTTACTCCAACGTAAATAGCATTCAGTTTTCAAAATAAACAGAAAAAAATAGGTGTAAGTAAAAGAAAAAAGATAGACAACAAAAGAACTTATTTGTAAGTTGTAATAATATTTATTTATTTATTTATAACATCTAAAATGGAATGTTCGTTTTTGTTATTAAGGAATTGTAGTTCTACATGAATTAGAACTATGATGTATCTAATTTACTTGTGGCAAGTGTATGCGTGAATGTATGTGTCCTTAGGTACATATTCACAGGTGCTTGAGTAACTAATTTTATCATCATTTGTGCAGTATAAACTGCACAGACAATGATGAAAACGCCGAAAAAAATTTTGATTATAAGTTAGTTTGATTGTTGGTAACATAAATTTCTGACCGTCCCGCAGTCAGATAGAAGATGGTCAGCGCATAAATAAAAAGAAATAAATTAAACAGAAACAAACTTTAATTACTGCTACGGTACCCCTTGCACATAGCCCTGAATTTGAAAGGCGTATTGTGAGCTTTGTATAACAATTGATTGTAAGATGGGACATTGTAAATGTATCTGTTGTAAGGTTGGCTGCTGATTGAATGCAGTAATTGAGGTTGTGGCCAAATATTACCACCTACATTCACTAAGAATACTTTACTGCCTTCATTCTTAAGCTTTTCACTTTCTTCTAATACTTCTTGTGTAATCGAGGTTACTGAAGGATCGACAAACAAAACAGCTGTGTTCTTTTTCGAAGTAATCGGTTTATCATTTACTTCCTTTTCTTTTCTCATCTCACGTATAACATTCGCTAAGCCGGGAACTTCTATATTAACGCTGTTTCTTGTTTCCAAGTAGGATTTTCCGATTAATGAAGTCACAGGAACATTGAAGGTAACCGGACATTGGGCAAACGACACAACTCTGAAATTTCCATATCCAGTGTACGGCAACATAGTATTGATAAACTGTGTAATCATGTTGGCTCTGTAGCTTCCCATGGAGATTAGGTCATATCCAAATACAATAGATGCTGTGGAATAATAAAAAAAATACAAATATAATAAATACCACGGGTGTTTTAAAATAAATTAAATCTAAATCATTAAAATTATGTGTGTGTGTGTGTGCGTGTGTGTGTGTGTGTGTGAGTGTAAATTAATTTATATAATTAAAAAATGTTCTGCCTTGTCAGTTATTATTGTCGTAATTGTGATTATTTTTATTGCTGTTGACACTACAAGAGTAGTAATAGTAGTAGTAGTAGTAGTAGTAGTAGTAGTAGTAGTAGTAGTAGTAGTAGTAGTAGTAGTAGTAGTAGTAGTTGTGCCCTCATTTTTCTTCCACGCGTTATCAAGTTATCATCGTTGTATTCATCTCGATGGGGATTTACAATAGACTGTTCCCTTAATCTTTACATATGTAGCAGGAGAAATTTTTATACATATTTTAACTTAATTGTTTGAGAACCATATTTGACGCTCAATGTAGACAGTGTATTAGACAAAAATGTTCATGCTTTGTTGTTGTTGTTGGTTAGCTGTTCTCAGTCAACCTGCATTGAACGATCTTATGGTGACAATTATTTCATCTACGACTATCCATGTGGGCATGCAAAGACACATACATGTACATACATACATACATATATACACATATATATATATATATATATATATA
>NC_068984.1:89742851-89746878 GCF_001194135.2 Octopus bimaculoides | reverse complement strand
TATATGAGTGTGTATGTATGTACACATATGTGTATGTATGTTTTGGTATGTCTGTCTGTATGTGTGTATGTATGTATGTATGTATGTAGGTAGGTAGGTAGGTAGGTAGGTAGGTAGGTAGGTAGGTAGGTAGGTGTGTATGTAAGAGATTCTCGAACTAACATTAATATTTTGTTGCTTTTATTACTGTTGTTCTTTTGAACTGTGACCACGCTGGAGTGTCACCTTCAAAGATATATAGAAAATGAGATCGGCTGCAGAGCTTATTTTATCAAACTCAGAAAGATGAAATTTAAATTGGAGTTGTCTGTGATTTGAATTCAGAACCTAAGAAAAAATAACAAAATGCCACAAAGTGTGTCTCTGATTCTCTACCGATTCTGCTATCCATCCGTTTTATCTATCATCCTTAATGGTATCTGCATCTTCTTGCTGGCTGTTCTCGTGTCATCTTTACACGGATACTTCGAATAAATTCGTCCTTCTTCATTTCACCAAACATTATATCGCCAGCTTCAGGCATTAACCACTACGGCTAGTCTTTCTTCCCTATAGCGTTGGCCTCTGGAATGCCCTCCTTGCTTATGTTTTTAGTAAAACTAGCAATTTACACCTGTACTATTGCAAGAGAAACACTATATATGTCAACCTCACCGTGCTTGAAGGCCTACAAAAGCCATGGGGTGCAACTCCCTTCTCCAGATTAAAAAAAATTCTAAATGCATCAGAAAATGTTCAAGACAGGGTACATATATTCATATATATAATATTCCTTAACGTTAATATGACTATTGCAATAATTAAATCATGGATTTTGTTTTTAGTTATTTTCTGTGCCGATTAAATAAAATATATTCCCACATTCAACAAAAAGTGGTTGCATTTTGTTTGACTAAATGTTCTTATTCATACTAAGACGTAATAGCAACTTACTAGTTTGATCTCGCTGAGGAATTTCCATTGGCATGCCGGTTATGGTTTTTGCCTTTTCGATGGTAATTTTGGGTAAATAGAATGAAGTTGTTGATTTTAATGTTGTTGTGGTTGGTCTCGTGGTTGTGGTTGGTCTCGTGGTTGTGGTTGGTCTCGTGGTTGTGGTCGGTCTCGTTGTTGTGGTTGGTCTCGTGGTTGTGGTTGGTCTCGTGGTTGTTGACGGAGTTGTGATATCTGCAATGCAATCAAAATATACATTTCGTTCGTGAGTTGATTATCAATACTTACAGATAACTGCGTAAACAAATTACAATAGATCATAACCTTAATATTTTATAATATCGCAATACGTATTAGACAACCTATCGATTACAAGGATGAGAAATTTAAGCAAATATGAAACATCTGTCGACTTGCTGGTTAATACAAATACATATGTTAATTATTCCTTTATAATTTATCGACATTGCATAAATTTATTATTTGGAAAATTAAAAAGAGAAATAAGCATAACACCACACGATGAAGTTTTCTGATAACAAAATGCTTACGAGCGTATTTTCTGTAAATGGGTAATTTTAAAAGAATATGCATTACGTATTTACGAGTCAATATTACGACTGTCTGAGAAAAACAAATTGAAAAATATTAGATGAGTTTTAATAGTTTCTCACCTTCACAGGGTTTTACTCCAAAATCTTTATTTATTTCCTGCAATGCTGAATAACTGGTCACTTGATATACATTGTTGACAGGATCACTTGCAATAGCTTTCAATTCCTTCAAATCGTAATTACTTCCAACACCAATAGCATAAACGTGGACTCCAAGTTTATGAAGCGACTTGGCCTCTTCTTTTGTGGCTTTTGTATCACGTGATTTACCATCAGTAATAACAATTGCAATGAAAGGAGATGAAGATGACTGTAGTTTCGGTTCCAGTTCTGACTTCAGAACTTGCAATGCTTCTGCTGTGTTAGTTTGACCAGTTCTGTAAGGAATGTTAGCTACGGCTTTTTTCACTTGTATGCTGTCTGTGTATTGATCAAGAGAAAACTCGAGATGAGCTCTATCGCTGAACGTAATGGCTCCAACGCTAACTTGAGATTTACCTACACCGACGTTAAAGTTGTCTACAAGTCTTTGCACATATTTCAGCTGTTTTTTATAATCGACAATCCATATACTACTAGAAGAATCTAGTACAAACATGATGTTCGCTGCTTTACCGACACATCCTGCAAAGCAAAATAACTTTGACTTCAATAAATTATACTATGCGCATAACATGATATAGACTAACAACAAATACACATACACGCATATGTACATACCTACCTACATACATACATACATACATACATACATACATACATATACAATAATCTTACGTTATCGTAAATGCATAATGCATTTCAATCGTGAAAAATGATAAATATGCAGTGAAGTGTAATGTTATAAGAAATTATATCAAAGTTGAATACTCACGTTTCGCTGGTAAACTCTGAACCACTGACTGCAATTGAAAATGGAAAAATTTCCCATTATAGTTACGTACAAATAAATACATTTAGGAAACACACGTTCACAAATATTTACATGTATGCATATGTGTGTGTGTGTGTGTGTGTGTGTGTGTGTGTGTGTGTGTGTGTGTCTATGTATATATATGTATATATACAAAGATACAAAAATATATACTTATTACACATATGTGATCCATACGCACACACACACGCGCACACATATACATATATATATATATATATATATATATATATATATATATATATATATACAGACAGAAGGACGATGTGTTTCGCGCATGTGTGATATTTTTTCAGTTAGTAAGTAATTGTATACTCTCTATGAGTGTAAGAGTCTTTAAAATATCATAACAATTGCAACGAGAATAATTGGCATTTATAAAGTATCATTTAGCCAGAGTGAAAGCAGTCAATGTAATATTTAGTTGTGAATAGTAAACGTCTCAATTGATGATGACATATAATACTTACTGACAGCAAGCAGATTACGGAGAAGTACAAAACTGTTTGGTAGTAATACATTGTAAAATATCTTATTCTCAGCTGCTATGAATAACACTTGACGTTGTTGGTAAATAATACAAGCAGCAGATGTCTTTTCAGCTTCCAACTTGTGCTTGATAATGACATTTAAGTGATGGAGGCCCCGTTTATATAGAAACATTTTGTTTTGCAATTCTTTTGTAAATGAGTGGGAATATATGAAATGAAGAAGCGAGGATACGGAAAGGTGCAACCGGAAATGATAATGATCATAAGATTTTCAATAGGGGTGGCTCGAAGTTACTTCCGTCGACATTCTGTAAATTTTCACTAAGTCATATTTCAGAGTCTTATCTAATACCCTTAAACAGTTCTCATGCATGCTGTGTATAACAGTTCAAAATTGTTTCTTACGTCATTTTTCAGACAACAAATCATATTCCAGCGATTGTTTTATTTCTTTTCTTTTTTATATTCAAGAAGAAATATGGCATTTTAAGACAAGGCAGTAACCCACATGGTAAGGCGTTGGCAAAATATTTAAGAATAGGGATGAGTCGAACATAATATTTTAAGTAGAAATTCCAACAAATCTTAATTTCTTCCTTATACTGTATCCGGTGAAAATTGGTACCTGATTGAGAGTTTCATGCTTTCTTCCGGTAAAGAGAAGACATGCATGTTAAAACGTCTAACACAAGAAGAGCCTGATAAGTGAAGTTTTGTGGTTTTATGAAGAGATATACTTTGTGTCTGACAATAAATGAATCTAGTTTAACAAACGCTTATGTATGTATGTATGTATGTATGTATGTATGTATGTATGTCTTATGCATGCATGTATATATGCACATGCATACACGCACATATATATACATACATACATACAACCATACATATCCATCACTGGAACTGTAAAAATCCGTAAAACTTTGTAGAAGTTTATCATTTAGATATATATGAGCATGTCTAGATATGCAACTATATGCATGAGTATACATAAAGCAAAACATGCAAATCTGCAATATGCGTACATACATACATACATACATATATATATATAT
>NC_068984.1:89741527-89742792 GCF_001194135.2 Octopus bimaculoides | reverse complement strand
TATATATAATCCGTTTTTGTATTTGGTTTACAAAATTCTTTATGTGAATTCATGTGGTGAAGTATATCTATTGTGTCTGAGGAGAGACGTTCTGTTTTAATGCCTTATTAATCAACACACTCACCGGTTCGATTTACACTCATTTACTTATTTATCTTTTCTAAAATTTTCGCTGCTTCTTGCAACCTCTTCAATAATTATTGACTCTGTCCGTTATCGGAGCTCCGATAACGGACAGTGTCAACTGATGACCGTTCCGATCTGGAAACTATTGATAAAGCGAAACAATTGAATCACAAACATCAAGAAGCATTTTGTACGGGTATTTATGCACATTATCTTTTCATGCTCACCTCAACTAATCGACGGTTGCCGGTTGTCTACCGTAAACTTTATCTTTTCAGTATCCCCATAAAAACATCTAATACTGTGAGGTCCGGTAAGTTTTCAACCAAGTCTCTTCGTCTAGTCTACCTGTTTGGGCAAAATCTCATCAAGACATGGTAGTATGTGGTTGCACTATCTTACTGGAATAAAACTGCACATCTTCCAAATAAATGAGACCAGTCACAATAGCGTAAATAAAGAATAGTCTAACAACACCTTGTGACGATAAGCCGCACCATACTGTAACTCCTGCTAAATCAACATGATGTTCCTCGGCAATTAACGGCTTCTCAGTTCTCCACCAGGTCCAATCGTGGCTGGTAACTCAGTCATATAATTTAGCCTTGCAACTCAAACAAAACTTTGTTGGAAAATGTCCATCTTCAACAAATCTAGCGAAGCACCACTCCGAAAATTCCACTCATCGGTTCGTATCATCTTCATTTCAGAGCACGGACTATTCTTGGAACATAACTTTTCTAATGATAGCACTTCAAGATACGATGGAATCTTCCTATGACACGACTCCTATCCTACGACTCACTTGCAGCCCCGATTTTCTTGAACTATCTCAATACATTTCTAGTATTCTTTCTTGCTTTGTTGGAGTCATCATTGTCCATAGTCTTTTGGAACGTTTCTTCTGGAGATTCTAAACGATTCCATCGGCTTCAAACTTGTCTCTAATTCGAGTGATGGTGAGTCGAGTAGATGGGTCTAATTGAAACTCCCTCCCAGACTGTCTTTGCACTTCGACTGCGTTTTCAAACTTCCAGTTGCATATTAGGACAAATTTCCTTTTTCGAAGCTCAATGTGGCTCACTTTACAATTTTGGGACAAGCTGTACATATATGTATATATATATATATATATATAT
>NC_068984.1:89735084-89741173 GCF_001194135.2 Octopus bimaculoides | reverse complement strand
TATATATAATGCGACTTAATCGTCCTTTCAGCACAATCAGCACAATCAAAAATGATATTAAATCATTTTAAATGCAACAGCATTAAAATCCATTAAGCTGGAAAACTCTTCTGGTTATTTTAAAGTCGATTTTATGATTCGTTATTCATGAAATAAAAATCTAACTATATATCGTTATATGCAATCTTACTTATCTATAATTTACAGTATAACACAAACTAGTGGTAATTGAATTCCAATATTTCTAATTAATTGATTATGTTTTATTTGTTGCCAGATATTTTGGGCTACTGACATAAATATTCTTTTTTGTGTGAGTTTAATTACGTAATATCTTGTTGGTTTCATGACATTTCTTTAGCATTTGTAATGGTGAGGTGGGGGTGTTTTGTTAACTAAAAATCTAGCTGGGCCTATTTTCTACATGCTATAGCATATATCTATTTTCTTTTCAAAATATGAGTTAGAATACTATTTTACATAGCATAGAATACTATTTTCATCAATATTCATTACCTGTGAATGTGTGAATTATGTGAATTATGGTATTTGTCAGATGATAAAATACAGAACACATATATATATATATATGCTTGACCATATAAGCTAAGCTCCTTACCAACAGGTGCTCGCAATGATTAAGGCTGAAATAGAAGGTAGAAAATGCTAATTTCTAACATCGTATATTATCCACATTAGCAAATCAAATCCATTGAACTCTAACAAAATGTATGGACGTGTTGGCTCTTACAACTCTAATAAAAGAAACTGACTGACTTGGAATTATATTCAACAGACATATTTTTTTATTATCAACATCCCTAGGACAAAATGCACGCATCGAAACTAACTCAAGATTTAAACTATGTTAGATAGTCAACATGAATTCTTACTGCCATGTTTAGTAAATGCTGCAGGGAGTTAACATGGTAAGGTCCCGATAAGGATAAGCAAAGTAAGAGCAGCATTTTCTCTACAAGCCGTTATAAGACCAAATAGGGTAAAAATAATAACAAATTTAGCATGCTGAATTCCATTCAAGAAGTTTTATTATTGTTGGGTAGCTCTGATTCTTGAGGATAGATCATGCAAAACGTAAACATGGCGCCTTTGTCAAATGACCTTAATTTTATAGTTTACATAGAGTAAAACTATGTTGTTGACGTTTTCTGTTATCTGCACTTATTCAAGTAATAGCAACATTTGTTTTTCCAGGAACTCCTTTTTAGTCTTTGCTGTTTTAGTTGCAGCTACTACTGTTTTTGTTGCAACTACTGCTGTTTTTGTACCTCTAAGTTAGCTCTGATCAACCAAACTTATGATGAAAAACATTACAGTTATTCCCATCCTGCCTTTTTTTATAAGTAGTCCGATTATTCAATATATAATTTTCATGAAACATCAGGGTTTGATTTGACGGAGACTTGGCTAGTATTTCTAGCAGTATAGTGACCCTACAAAGGCATTTTTGTTGGCTCACTGCTATTGATGTTATTGTTGTGGGTTATAAGAAACAAACTGTATTACGTTTCAAACATTAGAAGACAGTTTCTTATATGACCATCTAACATAAAGCAGCAGACTTATTCAAGAAAAATTACTGCCGCTGTATTAACATTCTTTAACTTCAGCGCGGACGTAATCTATTTCCCAGCTTCCAGCACACTAATATTTGCTTCGTAAAGAATTTTATCGGATACTTCCTGTCACCATCTAACGGTCAATGTCTTGCCTAAAGCTGTCTTTAATTCGGTTCATTAATAATTCTTATATTTAATATGAAGACACTCGTTAGTCAGTTTCAGAATTTCATATTGAACATATTTGAATGTAAAATTATACTTCTTGATATTTTATTAGGAGTAATATTAGAGAAAAGAACAACAATAATAATAATAGTAACGGTTTCGAATCTTGGCACAATGCGAGTAAATTTAGGAGAATGGGCAAGTCAATTACATCACACCCAGTACTTGACTGGTATTTAATTTATTGATTCCGAAAGGATGAAAGGTGATTTCGTCCTTGGCGGAGTTTATAAAGAGCCGGAAGAAATACCGCTAAGTATTTTATCCAGCACACTGACGATTCCGCCATAATAACAATAGTTTATTAGCTATTAGAGTCTCAATACAATGAAAACCACGGGGCTTTACCAAAATGTGTAGATTAGGACAAACTAGCTGCATAAAATGGAAGGGTTAGACGAAAGACGTTATATTTTTTAAAATGGGGAAAAGTTAAAATTTTGTCTAACATGCATCTAATTGAATTGAAAAAAAGATCATATAAACACATGCAATAATCAAAGTATCTAGTTTAAATAGAAAATGAAACAGAAAACCACTTTTAAAATCTGTCCTCAGGCAGATGAGGAGCCTCTGGCTAAGTCGAGTTAGAACCACCCTGCACATCTGCCGAACAGTCGACGATCGTACAACCACCTTACTGAAAAAGATGCCTGTTAACACTTTTTTGTGGTGGTTGGGATAGGAAACAACACAGGTCCTCGGGGTGCTCTTGTTTCAATTGATTATTAAAAAATTTCATGTTTTTAGTTGATATTCCGTCATTTAGCTCTTATATTCCAGCTCTATTAGTTCCTTGGTGACGAACACACCCAGGAGACACTGACCACCTCACGAATATGTTATTTTGTCTATCAAACTCTGCTTTGGCTTTCGGGAGATAGTAAAATTTAAATCTTCGAATATCCTGCCATTGTCATTATTGTTGTCCTGAGGAATTTGTGGGAGAACTCTTTCTTACCTTTGGTGCTAGTTTCTGTTGTGCTTCGCGTTAGCAGTTTTTTCTTTTCCTTTTTCAATTTAGCTTCTTTTCAAGCACTTAGGGACAATTTTCCGTCACCATCTTGTTATACTTTCTATTTTTTTGTTACTCCTCATAACAGAGAGCCTTCAAGTAGCTTTTGCTGCCGAAAGCATATCAGCTGGGCCTTTTCACCTGTGCCATCAGTCTCATCGTTTAGTTTCTGAGCCCATAACAAAGCAGGGCTCTGTAATGGCTCGGTTTTCGAGAGGGGTTATAAGTGCCTGAAAGTACATGCTCTTCTCCCGACCAAATGTTGTTTTCGTAATCTCAACGCTTATAAATCTCCCATATTCTCCAACACTGCTAAAGACATCAACTTTGTTGTATTGTCGTCCACGTGTGCCGACACAACCTTCCCTCAGGAACAACAGGTGAGGACACTTTTGACAGACTGAGTGTGATTAGAATTAGTTCTGATAAATAGCCATTTATTCTGACCACTGAACAAGAGCCGCAGATCACTGAGGCGATATACCTTAGTCCAATGTTTCTCGTTTACGAGGAAACTCCACTCAGAATGTGGCGCTTGAGGACATTCTTATTACACTTTAGTCACGAATCAAAATCGGCCCCTTGTAATACCTTGATATAATGAGATAAACTTTGTTTTCAAAAATGAGATGGAAACCCTATTTTAACTGAGAGCATTTAACAAAAAAAAAAAGCAAAAAAAACAGGCATTGCAGTTTTTCAAAATGTCGTCTATAACATCCAGCTATTATGGTGACATTTTGTCTGATAATCAGCTTTTAGTCAAAAACCAATATTTGAACAAATACTACACTGGATATTATGAATAATATGTGACGGTGAAAATGGCCCATATCTTCTTTTTGCCAAAAACCATTTTTTGTTTTTGATAGTACATCACATATTTTTGTCGAACACAGAGAAACAAGTAAATGCCAATTATTAGATATTTACTTCTATGCATTCAGATTAATCTTTTCGAGTAATACTCTTTAAAAAAAATGAAAAAGAAAAATATTGTAAATGCTGAAGCTGAAAATTCAAGCCGTTCCAATTCTAGTTGTAGTCTTTGTTAACAGATTAACGATTAACAAACATATGCAAGCGGGCATTTCTCGCCTCAGTTACTGGTTTTATTTATCATTATTAAGTAATTTTCCCCTCTTTTTCCCACTCTCTCTTTCCATTCTACACCGATATTCCAAAGAAAAAATAATTTTGATAATGAACTTATCCCGTCCTGCAGTTATTTTTTTTTTTATGCATTATTTGTCATTTTGTTCTCTCTCGCTCTCTTTCTCTCTTTCTCTCTCTCTTTCTATCTCTCCACCCCTCTCTCTCTCTACATATATGTATCCATATATCTGAAGATTATATATTTATATATATATATATATATGTGTGTGCGTGTGTGTATGTGTGTGTATAGGTATGTATATACATATTTATATATATAAATATATACATACATACATATATATATATATATATCTATATATATATATATATATATATATATATATATATATATACGCTCACACACACACACGAATATGTGTATGAAACCAGAACCTTACACGATACACTTATTTTAAATGCGTAGGTTGATAAACGCTGGAATTCAATAAATTAAAAATCAGCAATAAAAATCATATCTCTTGTGGTCGTACATTGCAATGCAACAAACTATCCCACTACATGAATAACAGTGTGATATTACTAAAGGGAGTATTTTCTTCTTACATCGAAGCGGTAGGTATGTTGATGATTCAGAAGGCTCATTTCATACATTTAAAGTACACCCTTGGTATAGCTAGTTGGCAAACAGATTGTGTGAATTGATATTACGAACTATGCAAGCTTTGAAAAGACTGAGGAGCCCTTCCTTGTTCTATTTGTAAGAGATTTGAAAATGAGAATGCGCTATGGATCGACTTCAAACAGATGTTCAGTGACGAACAGATGGCTAAAATGGGCATCTGCTTTTAATTTTTCCATCTATCTCTTTGAATTTATGCGTTTGTTTTCTGTAATATACATTTAAAATCCTATCCCAACAATGTTTTAGACATAGAATATTAAGGTGGTGCTCCAGCATGGCCAGTCAAATGACTGAAACAAGTAAAAGAATAAAACATTAATTTTAATGATTTGTATTTAGAAATCGGAATTTCCAGAAACATCCTTCTCTTTCTAATTGCCAATGCAGTATTTTAAAAGAATTAAGCTGCGTTTGACCTTATAAGCGGCATAAGAATCATTGATGTATCTTGCTAACATGTTTAAATGTTAACTGTAAAAAGACTTGAGTGGTTTTGTTTCTGCCCCTGTTACTCTCTTCCCACCACACACACATACACACACATACATACATAGACACATACAAACTCACACACACTCACACACACACGCACAAGCACACACACAAACAGGCACACACACGCGCATATACATATGCATATACATATATATCTGCACCGCTAGATGCGCCTGGACGAGCTGTTA
Organism: Octopus bimaculoides; assembly: GCF_001194135.2. Taxonomy (NCBI): domain Eukaryota; kingdom Metazoa; phylum Mollusca; class Cephalopoda; order Octopoda; family Octopodidae; genus Octopus; species Octopus bimaculoides. The sequence continues at coordinate 89,735,866 of NC_068984.1, read as the reverse complement.
GGTGTCCCAGCCGTGAGGGATCGATACTAGATGTGTCGAAACGATTGTCGTAATTAATAAAGATTCTCGTATATTCCATCTTCCGTCTTTCATTTATCATATATACGTGCATTCTTTTATTCTTTTACTTGTTTCAGCCATTTGATTGCAGCCATGCTGCAGCACTGCCTGGAAGAGTGTTAGTCGAAGAAATCAACACCAGGACTTATTCTTTGTAAGCTTAGTGCTTATTCTATCGGGTTCTTTTGCCGAACCGCTAGTTACTGGGACATAAACATAGCAGCATCGGTTTTCAAGCGATGGCACGGAAACAAAAACACATACATACATACATACATACATACATACATACATATGTCTTCTTCCTCTCCGCCACCTCCTTCCTGACTTTACTACTATTGCTGTTCAGAATAACATCTACGCAAATATTATAAACAATACATTCAAAAGAGATGTCTCAAGAATTCAATCACTACTACCATCCACAACAAGCCACTTTTAGGGCACTTGACCATTTAACATCCTACTACTGTCATACCACTCCCACATTCTTCTTCTTCTTCTTCTTCTTCTTCTTCTTCTTCTTCTTCTTCTCTGCCAAGAATTCACCACGACCTCGAACCCAGGCAGAAACAAGAAAAATGCTCCTTGTATTTGAATACTATGCAAATATTCTTTTAAAAAACTTTTCTTTTAATTTTTCTAAAAATTGTTTTCCATATATATCAATTCATGTGTTCCTTTTCACCGTTCTACACACACACACACATACTTATATATAT
>NC_068984.1:89731462-89732842 GCF_001194135.2 Octopus bimaculoides | reverse complement strand
CCCAGGGCGCTTTTAAGCCTAATACTTATTCTATCAGTCCCTTTTACCGAATCGCTAAGTTACGGGGACGTAAACACTCCAACAACGGTTGCTAAGCGGTGGTGGAAGACAAACACAGACACAAACATACACACACACACAAGCACACACACATAGATATATATGTGCGTACGTATTGTAGTATATTATGGTCTAACAACCATAATTTATTACCACATACACATACACATACACACACATACTCACATACACTTGCACACGTGCGTACTCGTATACACGCGTGAACACACACTCACACGCACTCATACACGTATAGGCGTAAGCGTGGGCGTATCATTACAACAGTCTCTTTGCAACTACGTAGTTTCCAGCTTGGGCCCACTGCGTGGTATTTGGGCACGCATGCTTTACTATATCTCAAGGTGGCAAATGCCTTGTGAGTGACAGCTGACAAACTGAAATTGAGTGAAAGCTCATCGTATATGTGTATGTAAATATGTGTGTATCTGTATATGTATATATTTCATTACGTGTTTGTCTATGTGAATGGTTCTACACAGCCACTGCTTAAATACTGGTAGTCTTCGTTTACATCCGGTAACTTACTGATTCATTTAATATAATTCGATAAAATAAAGTACCAGACCAGTAGCTACTGGCTCGATATCGTCTACTAAACTCATTCGGTGTGCTCCAGCATGGCCGCTGTCAGGTCAATTACTGAAGCAAATAAAAGAATAACAGAAACAAAATACACAATATACACGTTTTATGTGTACGCACGTGTGTGTAGATATATTCGCCTATTTCGGCGATGTATATTTTATTCTATACTGATTTACCCTAATTTTAGGAGATTGTTATTCAAGACTATGATTGAGAAAATAGAAATTGTGTCTACCTTAATTAAAACCCAAAACTCGCTTCTCATAAATGGACAAACCTAACATAGTCTCTAAAATCGTGTGATATATAAATTAGGGATGCTAAATAAATGATAGAAAGATGGCTGGTTGATATATAATAACCTTATTGGCAAAAGGCCACGCAATAAAACGTATCTCAAATCTTGGCCTGTTGGTGGGTGTGTGGTTGGGTGTGATCGTGGGAATGAGGTGAAAGAGTGAATTATATTTTGGGAATACGTTAACACCAAACAAACCTCCAATAATTCAGCTTTATATCAGGCTTTTACTGTCAATTTTAATCACGTTTTGGTCCGACCGGGTGTGATCTACACAGATTGCATATTCGTTTTAATGTTCATCTTTACATACACAGAAGCACACATACTCCCGTACATGCATCTGCATCCATCCTCACACTCATATTTTGTGTGTGTGTGTGTGTGTGTGTGTGTGTGTGTGTGTGTGTGTGTGT
>NC_068984.1:89729666-89731203 GCF_001194135.2 Octopus bimaculoides | reverse complement strand
ATGGGTAAATTGTTGCCATTTTATATTCTTTATTTCGCGAATGTACATTGTTTGTTTTTGATTTTGTCGACTACGCAGTATAGTAGGGTCAGTTGGGTACTTTCTGTGAGAAAAATAGCACCATGACGCAATTCACTCTGCCAGAAATTTGGAAACGACATACTGCACTGCTTGGCATTCGCACCGGAAGCTCCAGCAGGAACATTTCAGAGTGCTTGGGTGTCAACCTGAGGACAGTGCAGAGGATTTGAAAAGATTTGGGTGAGTCTAATGGTGATTACAAAGGTACGGCAGCTCGTAAAACTCGCTATGGTCGTTCTGATAAGAAAGTAACTTTTGAATTTGTTGGTGAGATCCAGGCCATGATTGACAACGATCTCTCCAAGTCAATCAGGTCCATCGCCAGGGACATGAGAGTGTCTGAGTTTCTTATCTGGCAGGTAGTGCATGAAGACATTCGGTAGTCTTCATACAAGATGAGAAAGGGCCAATTTTTATCTCATGCCATCAAGGACAAAAGGCAAACCGAGCTGCGAAGCTTTTGAACAAACTCAAGCATCCCCTCCAACCGAATATGCTTTGATTTTTCTGAAATGTAATGGAAAATTACTCAAATTACAGTAGTAGTAATTTCCGTTGATTTCTACTTTGAAACAAATAGGAAATAACACTTACTGGTCAAAGACAATAAATACATAAATACAAATTTTGTTACACAGTGTAACATATCAGTGGCTCGACTAGTATTTTTTATGAGCCGATTTGATTAGAGTTCATCTGGTGGTGGACAAATGACAACACATTTATTATGTTTATTATTCAGCTTCAGAAAACATGCCAACAACTACACTACTGTACTCATAAATAGAGCTCAGTGAGGGGCATTATATTGCCTACGAAGGATCAGGCTAATCATGCCAGAGGATCTTTCATAGAAATTACATATATATCACATCGACAAATATTATCATAGAGTGTTCATGTATCTATTCCAGAACTCCAAAATATACTGATTTTTTAATGAACAATTTCTCACTGCTTTGGAGAGTATTCAATCATCTGAGACCGCCATTGCATTCCATAATACATTCACATTCTTGAGAATGCATGCAAGAATTATATTCAAAACTACCCTACTCAACCAATGTACATCAGCTGCTTATCCATCACTTATTTGTGTATTCATTTCTTATCTCTTCTATCATACTATATTATTCTCTGTTCTTTTCATTAATGCAGCCATACAGGCACTCACACATAAACAGAAAATAAAGTATCCACTAACGTTAATAAAGCCACCGGAAATAATTTCCATTGGAAATTTTCTTACTGAAATCTTACTTTTATGTGTTGAGCAGATGTTGAATAGCTCAGCTTGTTTAAAATAATTGGCATCCAAAAGAAAGCATGATTTATATTCAGCTGGATAAAAATTTACTACTTCTCTAGTGTATTTCTCATATACAAACATAACGACCGCGCGCGCATATACACACACGTACAAGTGCGTGTGTGTGTAGATAGGTAGATATAGTTT
>NC_068984.1:89725390-89726857 GCF_001194135.2 Octopus bimaculoides | reverse complement strand
AATTACATCAATTTTACCGTCCCCAGTATTTAGGAATGTCAAATAGATATGTTGTGATTTCGATAATGCACGTCGCTGTTTGACCATGACCACTTAATACGTACTGGTGTCCGTTACTGTTATTGCTTATGTAGTTTAACCTATTTATTCAGAATTAATAATTAATGTATCTAAGACGAAATGACGTAACGGTTTCTTTCTAATAGATTATAGAGTGTGATTTGAAGGCTATTTGGCTGGTATTTCTAGCGAGCCAAATTACAACATAGTTACTCCCTGTCTGTCTCATTGTTTTACTGTTATTTTACTGAATTCATACGAAATGCACTGTCGATATCAGTTGTATTTGAACCCACAAAAAGAAATTCACCGGAAGAATATTCACATGTGTTTAATACCGGAACAGCAAACAATATGATTTTAGGTTTTATCTATTTTTAGATACTGTCATTAAAGAAGGAAGCCCCTTCGAAATATGTATACCCCCGACACTCCCCGTGACATTTTGATAGTACCTACGCTGTTGGGAACCACTATTAATATCTATGTTTTGTTGGTGAGTGACGTAACATGATAGTTAACTGAACGTCATAGCTCTGTGGGCGTTGTGTGAGAAAAATACTATGAATTAACTCAACGCTTGCGTATCTTGGCAAATATGTGCTGTACTAGATTCTCTGGCAAAGCAGCAGGCGCCTACATTTCCACCCTCTGGTTCATGCTATCTATAAGAAGCAAATAAACCAGAGCAATAAAATGTGTAAGCATTACCATTTTTGGCAATCGTACATAGGGTCAGTCATTCATTCATATTTACCCACGCATCCTAATGTGTTTTTAGGGAGAGGTTTCTTTTTGCTTCCCACCTCATCTCTCCTTAGGTGCGCATGCGGGTGAGGACTCATATTTGTTTATATATATAGTCCTGTTAGCCAAATTATTAATATCACAAAACAACCAAGTTTCAAAGAGACAACACTGCCCGGCATAAATACTTATTGCAATTCTTCGAAACTTCTTCAAAAACCAACAAAATGTACCATAAACAGATTTACTATTTTACAGTCCTCAGTTTACTTACAGTAAGTGATTTACAATGTAAATTCTCTCTCTCTCTCTATCTCTCTCTCTCTCTCTCTCTCTCTTTCTTTCTTACTTTCTCTCTCTCTCTCTCACTCTTTCTTCCTCTCAGTCTCTTTCTCTCCTATCTTTTATTTTTATCTCTCTCTCTCCGTACACACAGACACACACACACACACAAATACAGAAAGAGGTTTATATATATATAATATACATGCAATAATATATACATATATGTGTACAACTATATATGTGTATACATACATATATATACATACATACATACGTACATACACACATAATATATATGTAATATATACATGCAATAATATATACACATATGAGTTCAACCATATATATATATATATATATATATATATATATATA
>NC_068984.1:89714604-89724796 GCF_001194135.2 Octopus bimaculoides | reverse complement strand
AATACATTTGATCGCTATTAAGATATTTGAATTACTTTCTGTTGTAGATTTAAAAATTGACGTTCGGCTAACGTTTAACATCTGTAATCTTTATGTATTAAACCTTCACTGTGTAACTTCTGAATTATTAATATGCTAAAAGGACTTTTGATAGCCAAGTCTTACGAAAGTAAAAATTACCAATTCATTCTTTAAAATATCATTTTTTTAAAAACAGGTCAAAATGAAAATTAATGAATATTCTATTTTGCAGGATGTGTTGGTAAAGCAGCGAACATCATGTTTGTACTAGATTCTTCTAGTAGTATATGGATTGTCGATTATAAAAAACAACTGGAATTTGCTCAAAAGCTGGTGGATAACTTTGACATCGGTACTGATAATTCTCAAGTTAACGTTGGCGCTATTACTTTCAGTGATAGAGCTCATCTCGAGTTTTCACTTGATCGATATGCAGACAACCAACAAGTGAGAAAAGCCATAGCTAACATTCCTTACAGAACTGGTCAAACTAACACAGCGGAAGCATTGGAAGTTTTGAGATCAGAACTGAAACCGAAGCTACAGTCATTTTCATCTCCTTTCATTGCAATTGTTATCACTGATGGAAAATCACGTGATACAAAAGCCACAAAAGAAGAGGCCAAGTTACTTCATAAACTTGGAATCCACGTTTACGCTATTGGTGTTGGAAGTAATTACGATTTGGAGGAATTGAAAGCTATTGCAAGTGATCCTGTCAACAATGTGTTTGAAGTGACCAGTTATTCAGCATTACAGAATATAGCGAAATCTTTCGGAGTGAAAACATGTGAAGGTAAATTCATTTAGCTTAAAGGCTGTAGATTCCATATATTATTAGTGTTGTTATCAATAATTTACCTAGCATGATGTTGTACATGTTCGCAATGAAAGGAAATTCTGCAAGTGATACCTTATATAGCAACTCAACTTTTGTATGTGACGTACAAGTTTCATTATAAGTTTCTGGTACAAGTTTCTGGTAGTGGCGTAGCCACTACCAGATGAATCACCCTCTTCAGTTTGATACTCTGCTTTCTACTTTGGACGAATACCTGCAAGATGTAGTCATGTTGCCCGGTTATTTTTACATGGTCGAACAATTTCTGTCTCTGTCTTTCTTTACCTTTCTAATGTTGGGTGTCATCTGGAGAATTTATTTTATAGATGTCTATCTACGCTGGTCTTGTAGTGTAGACCGTAAACACTAAATATAAAGAAATGTAGTCCTCGTGTGCTTTGAGATTTTAGAATCATTAATGTAAATATATCGTACTTTCAACTAAAATGTTTTTAATTTTTATTGGCATATAAAAAAATAATAATAAAACAAAAACGGCCTGATGTTACTGTAAAACTTCAAAATTCCAGCATGAATAGATTGTTGATCAAAGGCTGAATCGATTGTTGATCAAAGGCGTTCAAAACAGCCATTCTATTTTGATTCTTGACAGTAGTTCTATATGTCGGAGTAGATCATGCAATGTACCCTTCAATTTCAAGACTTTAGGGTATGAGGTGAGAGAGATTTGGATGGTATTTCTGGCGTTCCAATACATTATCATGGTGTGAAATACTGCTTTTAGAGGAAATGTACAAACGGTATATTCTTGAAGTGTATACGTAATGTCATGTGTTAATTTTTTTTTCTTCTTTTTCCCACACAGCTATAACAAAACCTCCTGTTGTTCAAGATACATCAGCCCAGACAACGAAACAGCAGTTTACAACTACTACAGAAATGAAGACAACCACTACAACAAAACAGCCTTTCACTACTACTAGAGTAACAACAACAGCAGCAACAACAACAACAGCAACACCAACAACAACAGCAACAACAACAACAACGGCAACAACAGCGGCAACACCAGAAATGACTTCGGTTGTAACTGCATCGCCAGCCAAATCAATATCAATAAAAACCTTTGTTTTTCCAGCAACAGGGAAACCAAGACGTCTGTTTTCTGATAGACCACAAAGAGATGAATCTTGTAAGCATATTACTTCACTTATTTTTATTATTCCAGTATTTTATGAATATTATTTTTTAAATATATTATAGTATAAACTCCAAATGTTAAAATCTACAGAACTGAATAGTAGCGAATACTCTTTGGAGCAAGTAGCCTTGGTATATTTAAAGCATTTCTTTCTGTCTAAAGAGCATACCAAAGTATACTGTTTAGAACAAATGGGATATTACATCATAACCTTATTGTATTCCAACCTATAATTCCTCCTGAGAATGAATTGGAAATTCCTTGTGCGGGAAGCTTTAAAAATGTAAAAATTTTAAAGAGAGATCAAGTTAAAGTTTTAGCACTAATCCTGATGTTGTTCTGTAGGCTCTCATAGAGATTTAAATTTTTAACCGATAATACTTTATATTGACGTCAGTGCCAAGAAATCACCAAAAGTGAGTTTGTTGATGTACTAGATTATGCAGGATTCAAATGGTGATATTTGATATATGAATAGAGATTTTACAAATTCGGTGAAACTTTATTTGTCAATGAAAATGAAACACAGCATTTAAGTACAAAGACTCTACTGATGTGTATAAATTGTTGGATTACAATATTATTTGAATATCAATTACAAATTATTTTCAGTTTTTACATCCCCACAATGATAAATATGCTTTATATTCTGTTTCAGCATCTGTAACCTATGGGTATGACCTTATCTCTATGGGAGCCTACAGAGCCAACATGATTACACAATTTATCAATACTATGTTGCCGTACACTGGATATGGAAATTTCAGAGTTGTGTCGTTTGCCCACTGTCCGGTTAACTTCAATGTACCTACGACTTCACTGACTGGGAAATCTTATTCAGAAACAAGAAACAGTGTTAATGTAGCAGTTCCCGGCTTAGCGAATGTCCTACGTGAAATGAGAAAAGGCAATGAAACAAAAGACAGTACGACTACTTCGAAAAAGAACACGGCTGTTTTGTTTGTCGATCCTTCAGTAACCTCGATTACACAAGAAGTATTAGCAGAAAGTGAAAAACTTAAGAATCAAGGCAGTAAGATATTCTTAGTGAATGTAGGTCGTAATATTTGGCCACAACCTCAATTACTGCATTCAATCAGCAGCCAACCTTACAACAGATACATTTATAATTTCCCAACTTACAATCAATTGTTATATACCGCTCACAACACACCTTTCAAGCTCAGAGCTATGTGTAAAGGTTACCGGAACACATATTAACATAGATGCAGTAGTATAATATAAACACTGTTTACATTATACAGTCATATACACGTACATTATTGTGTGCAGTCACATACACATGTTTAATTAAAATGTACAGTAGCTACAAATGACTGCTGGTTCAGTCTGTAGCAAATTCTACAGAATAACGCTGTTTCTGGAGTGATAATCAGTCATTGCTGATTTTCAAAATGCAGATCTGGACACTAAATTAAAAACTAACACGCTGCATTGTTTGGTATCAAATTATTTTTATATGATTTAATACACACGCGCACACACACACACACACACACACACACACACACACACATATACATACATACATACATACATACATACATACATACATACATAACTATAAACTCAAATACATCCGTGCATACATCGATGATTAATTACCATGTTATTTAACTTTTCTTTGCACAGATATTTCGCTTCAATATTTCGAAATGTGTTCAACTTCAATTATAAAATATTTACTGTTTGCGTTGGAGGCATTTACTACACGTTGGTTCTTTATTATATGCCCATCAAAAACATACTTCATATTTATTTTACATTTCATATGTCAAAGCATTTAATGTATATAATATATATATAATTTTGTAAAGAAAAGTTTTCATCGACGATCTCCTAATAAGCACAATCAGTTGCTGGCAACATTTTATTTATATCAATATATTGGGTTTTTTTACGTAATTTCCTTTATGGAACGGAAGTTTTATACGAGCAATGAGCATGTCTTTGAAATAATGTATTTTTATACGTTTTAATAAATGAAATTGATTATAAAATGATCTGTGTATTCATTTTTATTTTATGTTAATGAAAATTGAACATATTCGACTTCCAAGTCAATATCTAAACGCTGAAAAAAGTATTAAAGATAGCAACCAGATATGTTGTCTAAAATCAGTGAAATGCACGAAAATAATTAACTTCTACTCTTTATACTGTCGACTTGAGAATCATTTCACTTGTAAAATTACAGAAGAAATCATAATCTAACGCTGAATGTTCAGAAACGGCCATTACTTTTCTTGAAACGTCCATCCGACACTATATTGTCATTTCCCACTTGTATCAACTCCAAATTGAATTAAAAAGGAAAACGAAAATTTCCGAGCCTTTGATAACCGGTACTATAAATATGAGGTTTATAGACTTACAGTGAAAGAACGAGTTTGGTGCTTAGAATCACGCCATGTGTATTTTTACTATGTAAGGTTTTGAATTGCTTTCTTTGTTAAAGAATTTTCAACTTTTAACTGTATTATACTTTTATAACGTATATTTTAAAAAGGTTCATACCACTTTGTAGGTTTGCATTTCTTGAACATAAAAGGGTGAATAGTAATAACACATTAGTTGTTTATTTAAGCAGTTCTGAGTGAAGCCTTATATAAGCAATTTGTTTTATATATGTACATAATAATAATGATGCCTTTATAATAATTATAATTTCAAATATTGGCACAATGCCAGTAAGTTTTAAGTCGATGACATCTGCCCCTATGTTCAACAAGCACTTATTTTATCGACCCCCGGAAGGATGAAGAGCAAAGCCGACCTCGGCGTAATTTGAACTCAGAGCATAAAGACTGACGAAATGCCTTTAAACATTTTACCCGGCATGCTAACGACTCTAACATTTCCTCGCCTTAATAATGATATTAAAATTAATGATGATAGTAATTTTTTTAATGTCCACAACGATTTCCTACATTTGCCCAAAATCAGGGTTATACACAATAAAATTGGTTCCAGTACTGATTTTATCGATATCAGTAGGGGGTAAAATGAAGTCGAGTCAAACTAGATTTGAATGCAGGACGTAAAGATACGCAACTGAAAAAGAATTTAATCTGGGACTCTACATTTGGTCCTGGTGTTAGTACTCTGGGAGATAAGAAAGACAAATAATATTTCTAGATGTTGTAAAGGTTATCTTTAAAGAAGAACAATTAACAGATCACTCTACAGGAGATAAAGTTGAAATCCTCGAACGATTGTCACCGACACCACATACACTAATAAGATGTGTAAGCAATAAACGTACTGGAAAAATAACCATAACCCACAAATCGACTCTAATCCTTTTCGATATTTCCAAAGCAATGGAGACATCTACAGAGAAGTGGATTGGCAATATCAAGGGACACGCACTCGATAGGTAACGGAAGAACCTTACTTTGACGGTGAATTATCTTGGCTGCAAGCTTACAAAAGAAACCAACCTGAAGATAGCTGATTACCTTGATGTGACCTTGGATTTGGAATCCGACACCTATAGGTACTTTAAGAAGCCGAATGAGAGGCTGACATACATTAAAACAACTTCCTACTATCCAGCCTTACAGGGACCTAGCTAAAAGGGTCAGCAGAAGAATTTCTGACCTATCTTTAAGTAAAGAGACTTTCGGTGCTGCTGCACCATACTACAACGAGACTCTAACTGCCAACAGTTTTAAGGACAGGATTAGTTACTCGCCCTACACTAACTCCACAAGAGAAACTGCCATCGCAAGTTATGGTTCAAATGCCTCTTTCTCCTTAAGCGTTAAAAAACTGCGTGGTTAAAATCTTCATTAACTCAGTGGATAAACACTTTCCTCGTATGAATATGTTCCGTAAAAGTTTTAATAGATACACTTTAAGAGTTTCTTTTAGCTGCGCACCTAGTATAAAGAAAATATTAGTAAGTTGGCCCACTCCTTAGACAGAGGTTGGATGCCCATGCGGAGATAACTCCACATGTCCCCTTAACGCCTCTGCAATACGGAGATGACCATGAATGAGGAAGAGCTAACGTCAAAAGACAGAAATGGACACTCAAACATCCAGAAATATGAGAGCGTGACAGACGGTCCTTTCAGGATAGATATAACAATCATAAGTCCTCCTTTGAGACCCACGAGAGACCAAAATATCTCAGCCCTGGCTAAGCATATATGATCGCTGAAGGAAAGCGCCACACATTACAATATCGAGTGGAAAATCTTAGAGAAATGCATGCAAAACTTATTTTAATAGCAAAAAGTAGAAGCTATGCCTAGCGGAGAAAAGAGTTTTGCTAAAAACTTCTTTTTCCGTGAACATCTACCTAAGCTGGAGAAAAAATTTCAGCCTGTGTCCGCATAAGAAAAAGTGAAAAAGTACAGATTGGTTTACCTGTGCGCTACGACATGATTATTATTGGACTCCCACCATCACGTCCTGTGAAATCAGCAACGTTTTGACCGAATCACACACACACACTCACACACACGCATACACAGGCACACACACATACACACACACGAACATGTATACACAAGTGCACTAAAACATTAGGTTACAGGTTCGGGTCCCCACCCGATTCACCCTCCAGAAATTTCACGCACATATCAATCCTTCATACATATCAACACTACACACATATCAATCTTACAAACACACGAACATCTTTCAAACTTCTCTACATATTTTTATGCACCGGACTGTTGCTGCACCACAACCCGGTCACAGTTTGTGGGGGTAAGCGGCATAACTTGATAATTTCTTCGCTAATTGTCTCCTTTGACAGCATCCACAGACTCGATGTGATACTTCATCACTTTTTCACCTCCAATAATAGAGAGTAGTTGCCATGTTTATATACTTCCATTCATCAAGAGCACACACATTAGATAACTGCTCTGTTACCTACCACCAGGTGGAAAATCGACAAGTAGGTTAGTAAAATAGGCCGTAATGGGTAATACTGTATGCTTTGATATATACTATATATTACTGTAATACTGTACATATACATGCATACATGCATATATGTGTGTGTGTGTGCGTATGTATATACACACACACAAACGAACACACACACACACGCACGCGCACACACACACACATACATACATACATATAGGCGCAGGCGTGGCTGTGTGGTAAAGAAACTTCCTTCCCAGCCACATGGTTCCGAGTTCAGTCCTCTGCGTGGCACCTTGCACAAGTGTCTTCTACTATAGCCTCGGACCGGCCAAAAACTTGTAAGTGGATTTGGTAGGCGGTAACTGAAAGAAGCCCATCATATATATATATGTGTGTGTGTGTGTGTGTGTGTGTGTGTGTGTGTGTATGCGTTTGTGTCTGTGTTTCCCCACCACCACCACCATCGCTTGACAGCCGATCCTTGTGTGTTTACATCCCAGTAACTTAGCGGTTCGGCAAAATGCACCGATAGATTAAGTACTAGGCTTACGAAGAATAAGTCCTGGAGTTGAGTAGTTCGACTAAAGGCGGTGCTCCAACATGACGTAAACACACCACCACGGTTGTCAAGCGAAGGTGGGATGGGGGACAAACGCAGACACAAACATATGCACGACGAGCTTCTTTCGGTTTCCATCTACCAAATCCACTAACAGGGCTTTGGTCGGCCCAAGGCTATATTACAAGACACTTACCCAAGGTGCCATGCAGTGGAACTGAACCCGGAACCTGCGCCTAGATATATATACATCTTGTAACAAGCAAAGTAGCTAGTTAGAAAATCTCTATAAGAGATGAAAGTGCAATCAATACCCGATATATAATGCAAGCAGGGGAACGAACCCCAACCAGACGACTTACAATGGGCACAAACAGCCCGAAGCCGTATGGTCCGGTGATCCCGACGTCTGCTAGAAGATAGTAGAAGTTCGTTCCCCTGCTTGCAATATATGTCTGGAGCAGATCGCATCGACAACCAGCTGGAGGAGACTCCTCTTGGGGTTAAAAGCGGTAGTAATGTCGATTCCTATGGAATAGCCATATTCATGTGACGATAAACATTACTTCTCAGTATACTTCCATCGCTTGTAGAGATTTTCTAACTAGATCTGTATATATAAATTAATATAAACAGCTAAGCTCAATATAAGACCATGAACAAAAAATTTAACCATCACTGTGTCTGACGGTGCTGAATAGCATCTATATTGCAAGAAATCTAACTAAAATGCTTATAGTCGTAATGCATAGTATTGTTAAGCCCCACCGGCGAATGTTTTTTCTAAGCACAAAGTATACCAGTAATTGATATATGAATTACAACGGGGAACACGAGTTACGTAATTTCATTCATTAGCTTCGCGCTCTTTTGGCAGAAGCTACTGTGCACCAAAATTTGATACTTGTGCAATATTTAAAGCTTCATCAAAATCTTATCATGAAGTATTTCTTTACCGGGGACAGAATTATTTTAGAAAAGTTAAACGTATATACATGTGTGTGTGTGTGTGTGTGTGTGTGTGTGTGTGTGTGTGTGTGTGTGTGTGTGTGTGTGTGTGTGTGTGTGTGTGTGTGTGTGTGTGTGTGTGTGTGTGTGTGTGTTTTCTAAATATCCGCGTTAAATAATTTTTTCAGTTGATATAGTCCGAAAGTGGAGGAAAAATGTAAATGAGGACAGTCTTTAAAATTTTGGTAAAAGTTCTCGAGAACAGGTTGACGCATTCTTGTCGATAGTATAGTCGGTAGTGCACAGAGCTTTGTATTTTTTAGGCAGTTGTGGCTCTTATCCTCTTTGATATATCCTAAGCTTTAAATCAGATCAATCATCCGTACTTGACAATCGTTCTTAATCTAGATTTTTTCAGTAACGTTTTCAGAGTTAGGTGCTTTCAATGTACGATGATGCTTAGAGCTCAGAGCAAATAAGTCCCTCGAAGAAGAAGATATGCAGGGCTGAGATGGGATTACTGAGCGAGGCGAGGACTAGGGAATACTCACATACCACATAATTATGGGATAGAAGCAATTCGATTCTGGCTGGAACAACATCCAGAAGTAATACCAGAACGAATAAACAAAGAATTCGTCATTGAATCCATAAAATTTATCCTCCATAATAATCACTTCATGTTTGATACCACTTTAGACTGCCAAAAGTATTTGTAAGTATTTGTAAATAACCCCCTAAAACGTTTGTATATATATATCTCATATATCTGTATACAATAAGAATATCAGTCCAAAGACCCTAACAATACTTTTAAAGTAACTTGAAGAGTTATATCCCTTGACTGCAAAAATTATTGTCAACAATAAAAATTGGGTTCCCATGAGTTAAAACTGAGATTTTAGAAGTTTGATAAGCGTAAGACGTGAAACCGGTACTTCCAGTTTATTATATAATGTTGTAATACAACTCTTTGTTTCATTATGATATTAATATTAGTATAAATTTTATTATACAAACCTCCTGTGCGTTTTTACATATTTACATGTTTTTCTTTCTTAAATATCTACAATCACGTGTAAACAAGATCTGACACCTTTATGTTATATATATATATATATATATATATATATATATATATATTTATATATATAGAGAGAGAGATTAACCAGACACATTTTTACACTCGTAGTGCATTGGTGAGATGATATAATTAACATATTGTGTAATCCCTATCATTCATCGAAGGTGCAAGATGCACCTCTTCAGGTGTTTGATCCAAAGTCTTTCGCTAGATCATACCGTCACTTCACTGTGTGAGAATGAATACCGAAAGGCAAAATAGAACGAAGAATAAAATTAAGCGTTTTAACTAGCAGAAATACCCGGCTTTGCCCGGGTTAAAGAGAATAATGAAATCTAAAAACGCCGTCTAGACTACGCAACCCTCAACTGTTAGTAGCTACGATACCATATTTCTACATTAATAACTCTCCAATCCATGCCAGCATGGAACATAGACATTAAGTGGAATGCCAGTCTCTCATCTAGGAGGGCCTTGAAATCAATGTTACCAACTGGGGACTATGTGTGTCGCAGTGATAATAAAAAGACCCAAAGGAGGTCTGCAACGAAATAATTTTACTCAACACTTTGCAAGTGAATCAGTGGAGGCAAAGATGCGTCTCATTTACTTGACAATTTATGCACCACATTGCAGAAATCACAATGTAAGTATATCTGAAAGGGT
>NC_068984.1:89711735-89714229 GCF_001194135.2 Octopus bimaculoides | reverse complement strand
ATCGAAATGTGATTGTTTTAGTTAGAATAGTTTCATTTTTAAAGTGAAAGTATTTGACATGAGTGTTTTTGTTTCACTTTTGACACGTAATACTTAAATAGTGGAGGTGATATTATGTTGCCGTGGGCTCGAACTCTGCAAGAAGTTAAAATTTGTTTTGACTAAAACACAACTGGAACCCTAAGTAAGGCATCTGTAAAATTTGAATGAAATTGGTTGCGTAGTTCTCGAGTTTTAGGGATTCACACAGACAGACAGACAGACAGACAGACGGACAGACAGACAGACGGACAGACAGACAGACAGACACACATTCTCATTTTTATATATATAGAAGATAATGTGATAAATTTATGGAGACTGACTGTTTCTGTGCTTATCAACCGTTAATTTGAAGGATCTAAATTATCTCCTTCGTTAGATCATACCGTCACTTCACTGTGTGAGAATGAATACCGAAAGCAGTGTACTATTTTTCAGCAATTTCCGAACAAAACTATGTCCATTTAGTGACTGACAAACTACAATTAATCAAAATACGAAATGCAGAAACATAGAAATAGACAAAAAAAAAAAATGGAAATTCAATCAGGTTGACTATAATTTACAATTCTATCTTCATGGACAGATTACAAGGAAGAAAAGGCAAACTAGAACGAAGAATAAAATTGAGCGTTTAGAGATAATAATGTGATAAATTTATGGAGACTGACCGTTTCTGTGCTTATCAACAGTTAATTAGAAGGATCTAAATTATCCCCTGCTTTTCTCAACAAAACATGTGGATCTTTCTGAATTGACGGCCACCACTTTTCATTTATGTTTTATGTAGTGATTTTGGTACCGAAACAAACTTTGTATACTTGTATATTTTGTGTTATAGAACAGATAAAAATTTTTGTATTCGAAGTTATTTCATGTAAAAAAATTGTCGTATTTCGGTAATTTCAATCAATCACTGACGTCTATTGAGGTGAAAACAATTACTGCCGTGGAATGTAAACAACATATTCTAACGGTGTCATGGGATCTTTTCCCTTCAATAAAATTAGTGCCGTTGTTTGTCAACAACAACTATCGGTGGTACTGTTATCTATGACATCGTTCGTGCGTTTGTACTGGTTTTAGCTTTAGGGTTTTAGGGTTAGGGTTTTAGGGTTAGGGTTCGGGTTTTAGAGTTAGGGTTAGTTTTAGGGTTAGGGTTAGTTTTAGGGTTACGGTTATGATTATTTTTGCCATAACCTCACTCATAACCTTAACCCTAACCCTAAAACCCTATAACTCATAACCTTAACCCTAACCCTAACCCTAAAACCCTAAACCCTTATTAGGGAATAACGATATAATTAACAGGGAATAACAATCTTGACACCGGCAAAGATTATTGTTTACAAAAACAGCAGTAACTGTATTCAGCTGAATAGACGTCAGTGATTGGTTGAAGTTACAGAAATACGATAACTTTAACATGAAATAACTTGCAATATAGAAATTTTTGTTAAGAAGGTTAAGAGAAAAAGATGTTTTATATGACACATTCTACCAGTATCCCAAGTTTGAAAGTGTTTCGTTAAGAAAACAAGACGTGCCTGTCAATTCAGAAGGATCCGAACATGTGGCTCCATTCGACACTCGAGTCAGCCTCTATATAAACTTAATTTGTGACCGTCTAGTTTTTATATCCTCTTTTTGAAACAATTAGAAAAATTAGTAGGTAAATTCTCTCCCGTATATATACATATTTTTTGATATGCCCACATACAAGGTTTCTTTAAGTTGTGGTGATGCTGACAAAACTGTACATCTAGGTTGTGGTGTTGGTGTTGGTTGCTATTGTTGTGGGTGTTTCTGTTGCTGTTCTTTTTGGCGGTACTGCTACTGTTACTGTTGCTACTTGTGTACATGTATACGTGTACATAAGTACATGTGTATATACACACAAGATCGAATTTCGATTCTCTGACCGGCAACGCCTTGTTCTTGAGTAAAACACTTCATTTCACTTTGCTTTATCCTACTCAGCTTTAAATGGGTAAAATCTCCAATAGACTTGCGTTCTGTTCAGTGGAAATGTTGGCCAGACCGCCTAGATAGCAGGGTGGCATCATTCAAAATTTACTATACGAGGAAGCGCATCATGTCAAGCGGTGGTTTATAAGCACATCCGATAGTCTGGTTGATACAGTGATATAGGCGTGGTTGTGTGGTAAGAAGATTGCTTTCCAACCATATTGTTTCGAGCTCAGTCCCACTTCGTAGCACCTTGCGCAAGTGTCTTCTACTATTGACGATTGACAACCGATGCTGGTGTGTTTATGTCTCCGTAACCTAGCACATCGGCAAAAGGATCCGATAAAATAAGTACTAGACTTAAAAAATAAGTCCTGGTGTCAATTTGATCAACTAAAACGTTTGAAGGCGGTGTTCCCACATGGCCGCATGAAACAAGTAAAAGAAGAAAAAAGAAGAGAATATATATCTATCTATCTATATA
>NC_068984.1:89708586-89709702 GCF_001194135.2 Octopus bimaculoides | reverse complement strand
TATGTGGCTTGCTTGTTTGTTGTACCTTGTTTATCATTTTGTCCATGTTCTTTTACCACGTCATGTACCCAGTTATGTATCTATGTGTACATGTAGATGAAGGTATGTACATACATGTACATATATATGCATATACTCATATATTGTTTATATATATATATATATACATACATACATACATACATGCATACATACATACATACATACATACATACATACATACATATATATGTATGCATGTATGTATGTATATGTATAATTTAGTACAATCAGCAAGTTGTCATTATAATACTCGGAGTTTAGAATTTCCTGTACTTCCGGCATAATCTTTTTGGCAGCCCGAGCATCTGATCACATGAATTAGATTTTCGGACGCACAAGTGAATACCAGTAGACCTAAAATTACGATCCATCATAGCTGGCCTATCCTGTGAAACCCACCGATTACGTTCCTTCATGGACATTCTTCTGAAGCCATACCTAAAACACATCAACAGTTACATCAAAGATGATTTGGACATATTAAACCACCTCCCAGAACAGGTCGAGGAAGAAACATTTATGGTTACATTCCATGTCATCAACTTATAATACAAAATGTCAAAATTTCTTGTTTCTTTCATTGATGTTCTTTCAAGTTAAATTTTGTTCCATTCTTCTTGTTTCCTTTCGCATCTTTAGGCTTTTCCCTCCACATGTTCTTCCTGTCGGATTTCATGTATTATTTGTCTTTTACTCAAATTATTACTAGTTTCTTTAATCTATCATTTTATGTGTGTGTGTATAAGCATATATATATATATATGTGTGTGTGTGTGTGTGTGTGTGTGTGTGTGTGTGTGTGTGTATGTGTTTATATATATACTTACATACTTATATACATGTGTGTGTGTATGTGTGTCTGTGTGGGTCTGTGTGTGTATGCATGTGAGCAAATATATATATATGTAAGTGAATGTAAGTACATAGACACATACGTACACATGGGCGTGTGCATATATATGGTTATGTATACCTTTATGTGTGTGTGTGTGTATATATATATATATATATCCATGCGTATATATATATATACACGTACATGTATATATATATATATATATATATATATATATA
>NC_068984.1:89704622-89706329 GCF_001194135.2 Octopus bimaculoides | reverse complement strand
ATATATATATATATATATATATAAGGGCATTACAATACATGAATGCCTCACGCTAAGAGGGACTCTAAGGTCAAACTACCATTTTTTTATTTTTAATATCATGCATGCGTGGGGTTTGTGTTTGATTTTGTTGACTACACAGTATAGTAGGGGCAGTTGGGAACTGTCTGTGAGAAAAGCAGTACCATGACGCAATTCAATCTGCCAGAAATTTGGAAACGACATACTGTATTGCTTGGCATTCGCGCTAGAAGCTCCATTACAAACATTTCAGAGTGTTTGGTTGTCAATCTGAGAGTGCAATCTGAGGACATGTACCGAGAATGATAAAAAGTCAAACATCCAGTCAACATCGTGGTGTTGGGAGTGATCACTAGTGATGGCGACGTTATGCTTCTATTCATCCTCCCACACGGCCTCAAACCCGACACGCACCCTGTATATATAGTGAAGCGTTTCGTTGAAGATTTTTTCCCCCGTAGTGAGTTGTAGTAAAACAATATAACAAAAATTGGGGTATGCAAATTAGTTGCTCCAGCTTTTTGTAGCTATTGTAATTGTTGAGTATACAAATAGATTGTCTTCTTGCTCCTCTGGCATTGGTCAAACTGATGTTGACGTCTCTGATGAGAGCTGAAAATCGATTAAGGCTAATCATTTTTTTTCCAATCTACGAAGAAACAGCTAAATTAGTGCTGTTTATATATGTATTATATAAGTTATATATAACTGAGGTAATTATTTACTTAGTATTGTATAAAATTTATGAGTAAAAGTTTGTACCAATAACGAATGTTTATGTGAAATATGAGAAGTGTAATAAGGAATTCCGAAGATAGTAATACTCACATTAAATTTCCGGGAAATAAAACTGTTATGCAAGAAATCATTTCATCAAGCTGCTGGCCACGAATATTGAATACAATGCGACAGGAACGTTTAAGAGGAAGGAAATTAGTGCATTTATATAAAATCGGAAAAGCCGTTTCTTACTGAGAAAATGAAAATATGCCTACTCTGACCTCCTAAGTGAGTAAACGAGAAAGCTTACGGTATCTAGGAACAAGTTATGCGGCAAATTATATTCTTTTACTCGTTTCAGTCTTTCGATTGTGACCACATATTTGTGTGTGTGAAGGCGCGTAGCCTAGCAGCTAGGCTGTTGCATTCTCGATCGCTAGATTACGGGTTCGACTCTTTGACTGGACGGCACGTTGTGTTCTCGAGCAAAACACTTCATTTCACATTGCTCCAGTCCCCACTCCGATCAGGGGACAAATTGTTAGCCTGCTCACCTTGCCAGCGGGGTGGCGTCGTTTGAAGGCTAAAACAATACAAGAGCGTGATGACGTAATATATATATCATGGAAATATATATCATGGAAATGATCAACGAGAGCGAAGTAGAGTTCCAAAAAGTCAACACAGAAGAACTGGTCCTCCTACTTAGATTGACATATGACGATGCATATCTAGATAGATACGACCTTAGAGATTTCTGCCCTAGTAGACGTCTAAGAGGTAGACCACCCACAATTACCTCTATGGCTAGGAAGACCCCTATAGAGAGATGGAGTGGATGGACCAGAGCCATACGGACCCCCACTAATATCCACCAGGTAAAGAAAATGATCGCACATGCACTAGGAGCTAGTATAAAGGTCACCCTAAAAGGCCACACCTTTAAATTTAACAACAAATTATACG
>NC_068984.1:89701581-89702381 GCF_001194135.2 Octopus bimaculoides | reverse complement strand
TGTGTGTGTGTGTGTGTGTGTGTGTGTATATATATATATATGCATATATACATACGTATAGGTACATACTTATATGTATACGTATATACATATGCATATGTGGGCACAGGACGTCACAAAACGTAAACAACAAAAAATACGAAGTACGAGGACATGGAATATGAACTTTTTTGCGAGCAAGGAAAGAAACAAATGGAAAACAAGACAAACAACACACAGAACGACCCTTCATCAGTTGTCGGCTGTTTTTCTAATCCGTATTTCGGGATTAGATAAACAGCCGACAATTGATGAAGGGTCGTTCTTTGTATAACTATATAAATTAAGAGAAGACAGAGTGAAGTACCCTTTTACATGTCTCTTCAATTGTTTCAACACATCACTACCAGCTACTTCTTGTTGAACATTATATTCTAAACAACACATTACCAATTATTATTATTCAGCAATATTGGTAGACGTATTTCATCAGGTGATTATGGGAGCAGTAGTATTTAAGTAACAGAATGTGTTGTTCATAATATATATATATAACATTCAGCAATGAAGATATGATAGCGATATGTTGTAACAATTGTAGTTGTATGTGATGAAGCATGCTCAGTTCATCTTTTCTCGTTAATATTCATGTATAAACACTACAGATTTTTATGGAGTTTCATATGTTTTTCCAGCGACAGGGAGAGTCTCACTGTATCATAGCATTTGGTAGCCGATACCTATAAATGAGCTTTGGAAAGCACACTACAAGGTTGGCTTTTTTCCCAGATTGTATTAATATATGTGTATGTAGTATGTAT
>NC_068984.1:89699545-89701571 GCF_001194135.2 Octopus bimaculoides | reverse complement strand
CTGGGAACATACATTACTTATGTTCCAGAGATGGTTTTAGACTCTTAAAAGTTTTCACATTAGGAATAACGGGTCTCCTGGTGACAGAAAATACCCGTTCCTGGGTTACGTGGAGAAGGGAGGTAACTCTTTGCGGAATAACTTTCAGAAATTGATTGTCTCCCTTACATACATTGGTCAAAAATTTATCACTATCTCATCTAATATATGAAATAGAGATGTGTGTGTATTCGCTTTTTACGCGTATCTCTATCTCTCTATCTATATCTCTCTATCTATATCACTCTATCCATCTCTATCTCTATATGCATTTATCTATCTGTCTATATCTTATTTATCTATCTATATCTATCTTATTTGTCTAACTAGCTAGCTTTCTCTCTCTTTCTCTCTCTCTCTCTCTCTCTCTCTCTCTCTCTCTCTCTCTCTATCTATCTATCTATCTTACTCCATTGTTTTCATTTTCATTTTTCAGACGTTATTGCTTTCACATAAATTTCAATCGCTATTGTTTTCACTGTAAGTTTTTAATCGCTATTTACAAGCAACAACGACAAATTACTGACAGAAAGAAGGTCACAATTACTGATAAAATAATTTCATACATAATTTACTGACAGAAGTAACTTCATAAATTTCACTTCAATCCGTACACTTTGTTAAATTTGCCTACAAATATTTTTTATTTTCTTTTGCAACATTATGTATTGTTTTTTTTTTAACGGAATTACTGACAAAAGTTCATGATTAACTGACAGAAGTACCTTCAATAATTTCACTCAAATCCGTACACTTATTTAATTTCCCTAAAAATTTCTTATTTAGTTTTGCAACGGTTTTTTTGTTTTTCTGTTGTTAACGGATTTTTTCTGGTTCCTTCGATACTGGCTCTTTGGTTCACTAGGTGACAAATTTTGCTTTAACCCGTACAATTCATTATTTTCCGTAAAAAATTCTTATTTACTCTCTTCCTGTCATATTAAGAAATATAATTTCCGCTACCCAGTTATATTCATCGCTTACTATCTTCTGCACCCGTGCATTTCTGTGTACGTATATTACCATGAAGGAAAGTGTCAAATTTGTCAACAATGTCAAGGTCAGCCAAAAAAACATGTCTCTGTCCAGAGAAAGAGAGACAGCTGCAGAAAGGGAAGCATATCAAGAAACCAACAGACTGTTCACTACAAAAGCCAGAGCATCTCGAAGTGATGAATAGAGGTATGCACGGTTGATAAGAAATAGGATCTCCACTGCAAAACGAAGAGCGGTTGCAACAGCTCAGAGAAGCAAATTCTATGAAGCAGCTTTCGATTATGATCCAGCAGTTCATTATGCAGATGACACTAGATTTTCCGTTGGTTCAATGACAACAGAATGCATACATTGTAAAGCAAGGAAGTAGTCACTTGCACTGTGCTACAGTGGTGGAAAGTTTAAACTCCCTGCTAACCCCCAACTGCTGAACTGTTGTCATAAAATGACCAAGATTCCAAGCACTTCAGAACAAAATTAGGCAATACAATGCTGCACTACAGATAGCATCATTTGGAGCCACAAGAGATTTAACTGAGTCAGGATTCATGCAAACTTTCAAGGTCTAAGGTCAGGTTTATCATCGGATTGGCTTTCTAGTACTTCTGTCAAATGAATCACAAAAATCGGCCTTTCATTGTTTATAATCTGTACCTGCTCTTTGGTTACGAACTAAGCTACACAAATCGTGCTTTCGAATTACGTGTATTTACTTGATATATATATATATAGGGATTAATCTTCTATCTTCGCTCCTTTGCGCCACATGGGCTCAACTCCCCTCCACTCTTCATCTACCCCCCTCCTGTCTCTCCCCCCTCCCTCCTACCACCCATCTCTCCCTTCCCCCACCTCCTGCTCCGATTCCTACTTCTTTGTACGTCTCTTCACCTCTCTTCATACTTCTCTCCACTCCCACTTCTCTTCACCCCTACTCTTTCTCTCCTCTCTCTTACTCTCTCTCACTCTTACTCTCTACACTCTTACTCTC
>NC_068984.1:89695482-89697995 GCF_001194135.2 Octopus bimaculoides | reverse complement strand
TATAAATATATAAATATAAATATATAAAGGCGACTCGAGTTTCAGGGCTATTTCCCTTCGTCATGGCCGGTGTCATACCGGCCATGACGAAGGGAAAATATATATATATAAAATATATAGTTTTAGGGAAAATAACCAAGTTTCAAGAACTCATCGATGAAAATCCACTATCACATATAGAAAAATTAACAATTAAAAGCACAATAAATTACCTGTAATTTTGGATTTTGTCCCTAATATTATTATATATATATATATATGAATTGACAGCTTTCTTTTAACATTTTACTTAACGCCTATGTTCCATGCTGGCATGGTTTGGAGAGTTATTAATGTAGAAAGTTGGTATCTCAGCTACTGCCAGTTGAGATCTACGTAATCTAGACGGCGCTTTGAAATTTCATCATTCTCTTTAACCGTGAAACGCCGGGTATGTGTGCGTGTGTGTTTGTTTGTATGTGTGTGTGCGTGTGCGCGCGCATGTGTGTGGAGAGAGAGTGAGTGCGGGAGAGATAAAATTTTGAATTTTAAATGGCAATATTTGATGCTATAATATCAAGTAGCAGTAACATTTTTGAGTTACATAGTAACTGACGCTGTATCCCATCTTTAAATTACTTCGTTTTCAATTTACAATCTGAGAAGTTACTTGCAAGAAAAGTGCAACTACAACATATATATAACGCCTAAATGCATATACGTGTGGGTGTTGTGTATATATGTGTATATATGTATTCGTGTGTCTCTGTTCGTATGTTCGTGCGTATGTACGTATGTACGTCTGTACGTATATGGAAGATCACTCCCAGTGTTACTGGTAACATGTAACCCAATACAGCATGGTCGGGCGTCGACTACTAAGCCCGTAATCCTACTATGTTTGCTTGGTAAGAAGGATGCTTTAGGTTTTTTATTATTATCATTATTATTATTTTTTGGACACCTTACAAGACGAAAAGGAAAATCTATCAAATGGCGGTTGAATTGAATAGATTCAACTGCTATTCTTTAACAGCTGGGAGAGAGGGGTCCTTAGTCTTTCTTTAAACATTTCTCTAGAGAAAGGAAAACCCTGATAAAACATCTGCGACTTCCTTCGTGTCAAATGATGACGACTAGTTCCTTTTTCGCAAATGCATACATTGTTTAGAGATTAGAATTGGCCATGTGCATTACCATTCCTCGATTTAAAAAGCTTCAGGCATAGTCATTGCTTAATTTTTAACATCCCTATTAATATTTCTATCACGTGTTGTTGACCGCAGCCGAAATTTACCAAACATTCTGAACACCTATTGAACACCTATGGGTACGTACCCATGGTTACTATAACTATGAAAAAAAAGGGTAGGTTTCTCACATGACTGAAAAGCCACATCCGCGACGCTCACGTTTAAAAGAACAATCAAGTGATGGCATTCCTTGAAATCAAGCTACAACTAGTGTGTGTGTGTTTGTGCGTGTGTGCGTGTGTGTATGTATGTATGTAATATATATGTGTGTGTGCGTGTGTGTGTGTGTGTGTGTATGTGTGTGTGTGTGTGTGCGTGCGTGTGTATGTGTGTGTGTAATAAACTGATGGGGGAAAATTATTTGATATATTTTAAGTTCCATGTTACACGTGTTTCATTGTATGATAGGAGTTTCAAAGGTACACGTGTAGAAAAATGTATAGAATCTCCTATCCAGTCAAAGACTCAAAAATGATTCAAAAGTAATACTTGTTTTGAATATTGTCTGAAGAATAACCGATAGGAGATTCTATATATTAAATGAGGAAAAATTTGTACTCATGCATTTTGGGGAAAAAAACTGCGCTCAAACAACCGTATTCTCTTCCTTCAGGGAAACTACACGGAGGAACTTATATCATCCTTCAGGAGAACTCGCGGCATTCAATAATATCAGGGACTCAGGAGTGATTGTAGTTAACAATCTCAACTGGAGTGCCCACATCAACTATAAAGTCAATAAGTCTCGCAGAATGAGCTCATGGATTGTCAGAACTTTCTGGTCTAGAGAGTAAGATGCCGTCATTCCCTTGTTCTCTTCCTTTGTACGTTTACGGTCACATCTAGAATAATACTGCCCACCTGTGGTCTCCCCGCATCAAATGAAACATTACGAAATTTGAGTCACCCCAGGCACCATTCACTAGAAACATAAAGGGCATGACTGATCTTGATTATTGGGACCACCTTGATAGATTGAATTGTTATTCTCTCCAACGCCGCCATGAGCTCTACATCATTTTGCACAATGTGGAGAATATACCACCAGCATTGCCCAAACATTATCTCAAAATAATTCAAAGAAGAAAAGGATTCCATCAGCTTAAAACAAAACCGTGACTAATTTCTTCAAGGGATACCAGATAAACCACCTATACATGCATACATCTCAGTCAACCATAACTCGCTACCTGAATGGGCCACGATACAACAAAACTTGAGTTAAAAATCAGGTGGTGCTATCAAGTTAGGACAGATA
The DNA here is from genome assembly GCF_001194135.2 of Octopus bimaculoides. Classification (NCBI taxonomy): domain Eukaryota; kingdom Metazoa; phylum Mollusca; class Cephalopoda; order Octopoda; family Octopodidae; genus Octopus; species Octopus bimaculoides. The sequence goes on along the minus strand of NC_068984.1, from coordinate 89,695,505 downwards.
TATATATACATATATATGTATAT
>NC_068984.1:89692606-89694063 GCF_001194135.2 Octopus bimaculoides | reverse complement strand
TATATATATATTATTTTGCTTAAAAGAGTTCCAACACTGTCTGTTTTTTATGTTTTATTTATATTCCTGCAGAACTAATGTGGGGTATAGAATATGGAATATACAATATATAATATGATATACAATATACAATATAAAATAAAATAAAATAAAAATGGATGGCACCATGAAAGAAAGTATTGAATGTAGATGAAATATTGAGTGTTCAATATAAAGGATCAAATATATAAATATATAAATATAAATATATATATATAAAGGCGACTCGAGTTTCAGGGCTATTTCCCTTCGTCATGGCCGGTATGACAGACTTTAACAGACTATATTCAGCAGTATCAGTGCGAAGCAGTGTTTAGGCATAAGCGAACTTTAGGTTACTTAAAATGGTTGTGATATATTTCAACTTGGAAAGGCAAATTCTCTGTAAGTACCGCAGAGAGAAAAAATGTTTCTTATGGTAAAGCATGTAAAAATACCATCTCTGCCTAGTATCGCCCTCTTCCGGATTCGCAGCCGCAGCGTTTCTAGCTCTTTAGCCGTTTTCAATAGGAATTACCAAAGACAAATAACTCTGGCCAAATTAAAAGCCGTAGTTTTAACTAAAATAGTCGACAACATTGACTGAGTTGCGCTATTAGACCGCCAGGAGGTGACACTAGACAGATATGGGTTTTTTATGCAAACACACACACACACACACACACACACACACACACACACACGCACGCACACACACACACATTATATATGTGTACATACATATATACAAGCACATGTATACAAGGAGCACAAAAAATACAGGAAAATATGAAACTACATATATATATGTGTGTGTGTGTGCATGTGTGTTTCTATCTGAATGCATGTGGATATATATGTGTATATGTATACATTTATGTATGTACGTATGTATGTATATATGTACGTACATATGTTTGTATATCAATATATACACACACATACACATACACACATAAACACGTACAAATACAAAAGCGCACGTGTGTGTGCTTGTGTGTGTGTGCGTTTGTGTATGCGTGTGTTCGCGCGCGATACTTAGATACATATACAGCCCCTGTATATGTCATTCGTCAGTTTTATTTCAAGATTTCTTGCCAAAAAAGAAACAGCCGGTTTCTATCCTAGATCCAATGTTTCTTCATTTCAACAACATCAACAGAGTATTTTCTGTATGTATGCATATGTGCAGATTTGTATGTTTTGTTTTGTGTATGTATGTATTCTGTCCGCATGCATGTGTTTGTACATATATGTGTGTGTGATTATTTTTACATGGCAATATTTTATGATATATCAAGTAACTGCAACATTTTTGTGTTATATTGCAAACGGTTTGATATTTCATTTTTAAAACACTTCGGTTTGAATATAAAATTCGATATGAAGTTAATTACAAGAAAAGTTCAACTCAGTTGTGTGTGTGTGTGTGTGTGTGT
>NC_068984.1:89688889-89691993 GCF_001194135.2 Octopus bimaculoides | reverse complement strand
TATATATATATATATATATATGTATGTATGTATGTATAGGGAGAATTCACAAAAAACAACAGACGAAGACAAGTGGTGTAGAAAACAAATAGATATATTAGTATAACGCTCGGGAATTGAAAAAGTCTTTAACGTTTCGAGCCTACGCTCTTCCACAGAAAGAACGAAGGAGAGAAAAAATGTGTGTAATGGTCAGATATATACATACACACAGAAGAGCAGAAGGGATGCTGCAAGGGCTCATAAGCTATAAAGATCAGCTACTGATCAATAATACCATAGCCGAAGACAGCCACAGAAAGATGAAGGGTCTAAGCATGCCCTGAATTGATTATCGAAAGTCTTTTGATAGTATTCCACACACATGGATCCTAGAAACGCTAACCATGAACAAGGCAGCACCAATAATCGTAAAATATTTAAACATGCCATGAATAAATGGCAGACAGTGTTACAGCTCCAGACAAAAGAGGGTCTCATAAGAACCAAAGCCATTACCATTAGAAGACGAATATTCCAGGGCACACGCTATCTCCACTCCTTTTCTATCTGGCACTGACACCTTTATCTGACATGCCTAACAGAACTGAATGTAGATATAACTGTTATGGCAAAACAATCAGCCATCTCTTGTATATAGATGAGGTTAAAGTGTATGCTAGAAATGATAAACAGCTGGAAACATTACTACAGTCAGTACATGGATTTACCAAAGAAATAAACATGAAATTTGACCTTGAAAAGAGGAAAACTAATTAAGAGTAACAGCCTCACACTAGATAAAGCAAATGAGATGAGAGAATTAGACCAAAGCTAAGCATAAAATACTTAGGAATCGATGAACTAGATACGGTACAACATGCACAAATGAAAGAGACGACAAGAAAGAAATACTGTAGACGAGTTAGATTAATACTGAAAATAGAGCTCAATGTGAAAAACAAGATAATAGGTATCAACATTCTAGATGTCCCAATTGTAAGTTACAGTTACAATATTCTTAACTGGATTCTCAATGAACTAATCCAAATAGACAAGAAAGCTAGAGAAATAGTAGGATTTAGGATGCACCACGCAAAATCTGACACAGAATGGTTATATAGGCAAAGTATCGAAGGTGGTAGAGGACTTATAAAGCTAGAAAGCTATTACAAGGTAACCACCATAGAACTACAGAAATACGTTATTCAGAAACAAGGAAAACTAATACAAATAGCCACAAAACACGAACAAAACAAAAAGCTGTTTTCTGTCTTTAAGGAAGCTGACAAATACAAAAAAATAAGGTATAGTAACAAACAACTATGAAGAAAAACAAGAAACAACAAAAGTTGTAAAACAATTGATATCCAAATTAAAACTGGTACAGCAACGGATCATGATAAAAGGATGGTAAGAAAAGCTCCTCCATGGCAAATATAGGGTTAAGCTGAAAGGAAGAGAAATTGACAAAGTAAAATCCCAACAATGACTGAGAAGCTCAGGACTCAAAGCAGAAACTGAACGATTTATAATTGCAGCACAAGAACAAAGCTTTCCCATCAGAAATCACTATAATCACGCATTAAAAAGAAAAAAACTTGTCACTGCAGAATATGTGATGTTGGAGAAGAAACAATAAATCATATTGTCTCTGGCTGCCCAGTCCTGGCTAAGAAGGAATATGTTCACAGACACGACGAAGCTGGGACTTGTATACACTGGAAGCTATGCCAACACTATGGAATAACAACAGAAAAAAGATGGTATAGACACACACCAGAAAAGGTCACAGAAAACGAGAAAGTAACCATACTCTGAGATATGCCAATACACACAGATAGAGAAATGTAGGCCAATAGACCGGATGCTTTCTATTTGATCTATCACTACCAATAGATGACAACTTTTCTCTAAAAGAAACGGAGAAACTTTCAAAATACAAAGATCTGGAAATAGAGGTAACTCGAATGTGGAGCCTAAAAACAGTAACAACTCCAATTATAGTAGGTGCATTAGGTATGTGCAGCGAAAGTACGTAATAAAAACAAGACAACAGAAAGCATGTGATATACATAAGATTACTGAAAAAAAAAAATAATAATAATAATAATAATAATAATGATGATGATGATGATGATGATGATGATGATGATGATGATGATGATGATGATGATGATACCAAGAACAATAATAATAATAATAATAATAATAATAATAATAATAATAATAATAATAATAATAAGAAGAAGAAGAAGAAGAAGAAGAAGAAGAAGAAGAAGAAGAAGAAGAAGAAGAAGAAGAAGAACGATAGTAATAATGTCTTGATGCATTACAAGGCAGTGGCACTCGTGACTTCTGATCTTAACTGATTGGAAATGTTATCATGTGCATAGTTTTGTCTTGGAATAAAAGATGGGCTACAACAAATATTCTGCTCGTTACCACAGATTTGCTTGTCAGTTGTTTGACCTTAACCAGTTGAGCATGTTCCTTGGTGGCTGACGATATGTGTACCTCTGATTACGAGTAAGAAGAGTGAAGGAGCATTATAGCTATGTGTTGAGTGGAATTATTTGGGGTTTGAATAATTCACCTTTGGAAGATGGGTGTTTTTTCATCATCCTTAAAATACCCTTATTCAAGGACTTATTGAGCGGGATGGGCCACTCGACATGAAGAAAATTCTTGTCCACCTGCAAGGTTATGTACTGTTTATCTTGATATGAGATCACCCTGTTGCGCACATATGGTTGTGATGCATGTGCCTGGTGTACCTTCATCAGACGGGTAGTCATGACGAGTATATTGGGCTTCGCAAATTGATACCCTAGTGTCACTTTGATGGCATGCACTGCTCTCTCACTCCACAATACAACAACAACTACTACTACTGCTGCTGCTGCTGCTATTGCTGCTACTACTAATACTACTACTACTACTACTACTACTACTACTACTACTACTATTAACAAACAACAATAACTTCCATTACGCCAGTAATTCAGTTCACTATATATCAGCTGTGCTGATTCTACCCATAAGAAAGGAACAAATAATACAATATGGCTGTAGGCCATAACACCCGGGCAATATATATATATATATATATAAATATATATATA
>NC_068984.1:89686618-89688531 GCF_001194135.2 Octopus bimaculoides | reverse complement strand
TATATATATGCAGTTCCAATGTATGTATGTATGTATGTATGGATGGATGGATGGATGGATGTACGTATGTATGTATGTATGTATGTATGTACAAGATTTCCCTGCTAAATTTGTCAATTTGCATAAAAGGAATAGAAAATACAATATCTTATCCAAACATACAAGTATTTTTTAAAAATCAAAATTTATCAACTAGATTATTGGAGGTAGCAGTTTACTCAAAGTAGCAACCCTCAGCTTCCATCACTGTTTCAAGACAACTCTGGAACCTGGTGCATGCGTTCCTCACTTTATCTCTTGGGAGATCCTCGGACAGCTCGTTGATCTTGACCACCAGCTCGGCCTTAGTGCCGCTCTCAGAGCGCTTAGTGTCTTACTTAACAGCGCTCTACACTGTAATCTTTGAGATTACAACTGGGGGAAATTAGGATGCCAGAAATTGAGACGAGTGAAGTTGTAAAAATTCTCTGACAACCGCTTATGATTCTTTCCGAAGGTATGACAAGGAACCGAATCCTGTTTTCATACATATGGCCGTCCAATTGCAACCATCTTCAGACAGAAGATGACTACAGTTTCCAGTAGCTTCACATGGCCGTCTGAATTGAAACTAAAACCTTGTTCAATGATGTGGAGATGCATACAAGAGCAGTCAGAACGCCTACTGTGACCCTTTCTGCTGTTCGTGAATAATGAGACTTTAAAAAAAACGCTAAATTTAGCGTAAACACCCTGTATATATTTATGTGTGTATTTTTGTTTATGTTTGTCCCAACCTTCGCTCGACGACTGGTGTTGGTTTGTTTACATTTCTGTAACTTAACGGTTCGGCAAAAAGGGACCGAAAGAAAAAGTATCTGGCCTCAAAAAATAAGTAGTGGGGATGATTTGTTCGACCTACCCTTCAAGGCGGTGCCATGACAGAAATAAGTGAAAGGTAAACGCAAAAATCACCAATGCCTTATCTCTGGACGCTAGGAAATTTCAAAATCCGATGACATCTATAGGTATAGCGAAGCATCTGGAAAATATAGGAGGCTTATAAAATCAGGAAAATGGAGAAGTGTTATGAACATCAGCTAAGTATGATCCCTAAGTTTAATGTCACCAGCTCCAGGAATATTTCAATCCAAACTTACACAGAGATAAAATCCATCAAGCCTGGTATCTTTATCAAGGAAAAGAAGAACAGATGTATACTAATCAATAGTGCAATACCTTTTGAAAGTCATCGAGGAGATCGAAATCAAAAGAATATTGAAGGTGAAGATCGAAATAATATCATTTGTCATTGGGACACTATAATGCATGAAGAAAGGAATCTGAAACTCTTCCAACCGTATGCAGGACAATATCATTATTTATACAGTTCAGAAGATAGCAGTACTAGGTACAGTTCACTTACTATATAACGTGCTGTCAATCAAATGGCGTTCTCCCTAGAACGCATCATGTTCAAAGTCTTGTCTCGGCTCCGACAAGATATAAAACAGGAGCTACAAAAAGGTAAAGACTTTCTGATTTAGGCACAAGATCAACAAATTTGAGGGAGGGGTTAGTCGATATTATCGATTACAATTCTTGACTGGTACTCCATTTTATCAACCTCGAAAAGGTGAAAGGCAAAGTTGACCTAGGCAGAATTTGAACCCAAAATGTAAAGAGCATGAAGAAATGAAACAAAACGTTTTTCTGACACTAACAATTCTGCCAATCCATCACCCTAATAATGATGATGATGATGATGATGATAATAATAATAATAATAATAATAATAATAATAATAATAATAATAATAATAATAATAATAATAATAATAACAAAATACAAAGACCTGGAAATAGAGATAACTCGAATGTGGAATCTAAAAACAGAAACAATTCCTATCATAGTAGGTGCCTTAGGTATAATAA
>NC_068984.1:89679342-89684427 GCF_001194135.2 Octopus bimaculoides | reverse complement strand
AAATTAGCAAAATGTGGAACCTGAATACTAAAACAATACCTATTGTCATAGGTGTCCTGGGAATGACAGCGAAACGGGCTGATTACTACCTAGCTCAGATACCAGGAAACCCCAAAATGGCTGAAGTTCAAAAGATAGTGCTCATGGGAACTGCCCATATCCTACGTAAAATATTGTCTATGTGATCTCAAATTTTAAAACATTCTCTAGAACAACACTGTACAAATTCAAATATATGGTACCCTAGGCATAACACCTACATGAACTTCTAACTTGTTGTCTCTTGAGGTCTCTGGGTGAGACTTGGATCCAACTTGTACAAATGCAAAGCAAAAGTCAAACATAAATAATAATAATAATAATAATAATAATAATAATAATTTTTCTTCCATAGGCACAAGACCTGAAATTTAAGGGGATCCCAGTACTCAACTGGTTCTTATTTCATCGGACCAATAATAATAGACACTGCCAGGAAAAAAGTCGAAAAATCTATCAAAATATGACGATGTTGATATGAAAATAAGGAAAATGTCAGCTTTGGAAAGTAAAACATTACCAATAAGAAAAAAAAAATGAAGAAAAACCTAAACAATTACAAAAAGCATAACAGGAGGACTAACAAACACACATAGTTGAAGAAATGTCTCTGCTGTGCCCTGTTTGCGTCTTACTTTAGACACATTTCGTACATTACACTTTATACAGAATTTATTTTCTGAGCAATCACTATCCCTTTCAGTAGCACAATGCACACAGCATACGATCTACACAAAACTCCTTAATAATACATCACGATACAAATATTACCCGTGCCACTAACAACTCGCACAAAACAAAGAAAAATAAAAGACATAATCACCAACCAATAAAATAATACTTGACGTAACACAAATTCTGAATAATGAACAGAAGAAACCACTAGAGTAAAATAAATACATGTAACATAGAAACATAATTCTACACACAAATGACAGCCCTTCGCATACCTGAGAAACTCCGAGGTGCACCTGGTTGTGAAATAGAGTGTTACGAGAAACTGTTAAAGACAATAACTAAAATGAGGATAGTCGTGATGATGATGATGATGATGATGATGATGGTGATGGTGGTGGTGTGCCATTGTCGTCGTCATCATTATGATCGTAATGATGATATTGGTAAAGGGTGGGTAGAAGTAGGAGAGTAGTGCTCATGACTGTGGTAATAGTATCGGTGATGGTGAGGGAAATGATGGTGTTGGTATTGGATCGTTGTTGTTGCTGTTGCGGTGGTGGTGGTGGTGGTGGTGGTGGTGCTGGTCGTGTTTCTTTTATGATGACGCCTATGATTATGACTATGGTGGTGATGAGTGGTGTTGGTGGTGCCGATTTTGGGCTATAATGATGAAGATAGTGGTGGTGTTGGTAGTAGTATATGTACAGACAACATTAACTATGTAGATTAAGAAAACAGTTTCAAATAAAATTAAAATGAAAAATAAAAACCCAAGCTGATAGAACTTGAGAAGAATACAATTTCGTTAGATTGTAGGCCACAGAGAAACGTACAAGTTGTAAATGTGAGACGTCTTGGGAATTGATATTGAATATTGCTATCGACACTATTTTTGTGAAATTACCGAAGAATGCCTAGATATGAAAATAAACAGATTTTCTTTTTTAATTCCACATTTAAGTTGTTCTAAGTGTTCTCCATAATGTAGTGGGTATACTGAGTGTATGTATGCTGCTGCTTCGCTCATCAATCAAATAGACTCGTTTAAATAAAGAAAATATAGTACTTGAATCTTGAAAGTTCGCGAAACTTTCTCGCTATCAAGGTAGTTAAAGGTAGTATTCCATCAGGATAAAGGTAATGTTTGATGATGATGATGATGATGATGATGATGATGATGATGATGATGATGATGATGATGATGATGATGGTGGTGGTGGTGGTGATGGTGGTGGTGGTGATGGTGGTGGTGGTGCTGCTGCTGTTGCTGCTGCTGGCGGCGACGACGACGACGACGAAGAAGAAGAAGAAGAAGAAGAAGAAGAAGAAGAAGAAGAAGAAGAAGAAGAAGAAGAAGAAGAAGAAGAAGAAGAAGAAGAAGAAGAAGAAGAAGAAGAGGAAGAAGAAGAAGGAGGAGGAGGAGGAGGTGTTAGACTTGATCACTGGTCGGCTTATTTAGAGCTGATCGCGGGCTAAAGAAAACTACGAAGAAAAAATGCAACATGCTTTAGTTTAGAAATTTTCTTCACAAAACTAACACCATCGACATTTGAATAAACTGAACTGTTCAATAGCAATAACTTTAAGGTTAGGTATCCCTCTTTGGATAATACCACGTTTTGGGTCACATACCTAAACAGCCTCCACCCAAATAACGAGCTTGTAGCTGCACAAATTCTGTTCCCCTAATTTCCTACTTACAGGATCTTTCCTTTCAAAAACAGCAATATATAAACATCAGTTACAGCCTCAAATGGTTTTAAATCAAATAAACGGGAATCACCACAAATGCATTTAAAATTCCTTATTACCTGCATCTACACTGATTCAAGTCAAGGACGCAGCAAAACTCTACATCCTGGTCTCAGTTTGTCCGTAAACTCAGAGAACATGGTTGGGAAGGTGCTCAAAGGATACTGACACTACAAAGGTGCTCAAAGGATGCTGAAGATCTCTTGCACTGTTTCCATGGCTCCAAAAATACACGATCCAATGATTCAAACCGTTAACAGATTCAACTGTTGCCGTGTCTCTGCTCCTTGACGATAAGGATAAGTTTATTTCTCTTTACATAGAGGGACTACGGTTAGCATGAATATCTTATCACATATTCGATATTCTGACTCGCTTTGACCAATGAGAATCGATGTAACTAGTGGCTTGCAATGATATAGTTTCATTCACTTAACAAATATTGCCTGGTCGATCGTGCATGTGCTACTCTCGTAAAATTCTAAGTAGTAACGGGGTGAATCAACCAATCCTTAGACGTTATATAATCTTTCTAGTACTTTTTCATTTGTAAACATAAGCGTAAGCACACACATATTATGAATAAAATAAACGATAAAATATAAAAGATGAAATATGAAAATAAGAAATGAAAATAAAATACAGGCATAGTTTATTTCGAAATACTAATGTATGTGAAGTTATGTGTATGGCCGTCTGTATTTATTAAGTTTCTGCGTAACTCAGTGCACGTCATTATTCACGGAAATGTTTAAAACAAAAAAAGCATATGACTTTCAGGATCGTTTCAAGAAATAATTCCTCTGAAACTGAAATCTTGATTTTCCTATGTCATCACATGTAATTAATGTAAAGAAAACTCTTCTCAGAGCCATGTTTCACCGACCGTTAAATTAAACTGACACTTCTAGAAGATTCTTTTTCGTTTTTCTACAGTTATAATTAAATTTATGGAGTTCTAATTTGATTATAACCCATTTCCTTGTAATGGCTTTTCAAAATCTGATGAAACTGCAAAATTATAGGTAAAGTGTTTATTTTTATTTGACTGGGGAATATTTGGAGATGGGACAAGCATTTTGTTAAATTTAATTTCATTTTGTTCCATCGGTTCTCTGGTTTCTCCATAAATACAGTTGGTAACACTAATGTCGCCGATGCCAAATTTGCAAATAACGGCGATTAAAGTTTTCGTGGAATGTTTTAGATAGCATGAAAACACACTTTATGGATGAAAACTCAACCATGTTAAGAGTTGTTAAAATTTCTGTAAATGCTGGCAAATATTTCAGATCAGGCTTTCTCGAAAATGGACCTATTCTGAATAGGATATGCTGTGGTTGCAATTTTAATCTGGTAACTTTTTGGTTATTGGAAATGTTTTGACGTTAAATATTCCCTGTGGATTTTGATTTTCTTATTTAGCTAGAAACTTGTAACATTTAATCTTTACAAGATCTTAGACATTTACATTTTCCTACTTACATACAAAAAGATCATTAATAATGCTAAATGTTAATATAAGAAATATTGGTTAGGGCTAAGGTTAGGGTTTCGTCTAAGTCGAAAACGATGTTTTTTTAATAAAATCTACCCAAACACTACTGTATAAAATCTAACAACTTCGCAAAGTGCATAGTGAAGGTGAAGAACTATTGCGAGATTTCGGAATAAAACCGTGGTGCATAGCCTCTCTCTCTCTCTCTCTCTGTCTCTCTCTCTCTCTCTCTCTCTCTCTCTCTCTCTCTCTCTCTCTCTCTCTCTCCCTCTCTCTCTCTCTCCCTCTCGAATGTTAAATTCAGGAAAATGTGATATTTTTCACTAGTGAAGGTTTAACAAGACAAGTAATGAGTCTGAATCCTATTCCTGCCAATGAAGAGATGAGACTTGAGGTGGAACCATTTCGTTTACTTTTCACAGTGAGGTATGTGTATACAAAATGTATTAAATAAAATATCTACCTTACGTTTCAAATTATTCAAATTATTCAAAAACTAGCTGGACTCGTTAAAACTTCACGGAAAATATAAAAAAATGTAAGCATCTGTAAATAGTGACTTCATTTAATAAATATAGAATAATTATATCTAAGCAGGACCCTGGGAAATTGTACAAAATATAAAACGTAAGCATATTAAATAGTGACCATATGTAAGCATACGTAAAATATTAAATGTAAGCATATTAAATAGTGACCATATTTAAATATAGAATAATTTTTGTCATTTTTGTGTTGTACTACTAATAATCATAAGTTTTTAGACAATATAATTTGATATTTTTAAAATTCGACAGTTCATATACAAGCACACTGCACAATGCTCACTTCCACATCCCCAGGAGGTGTGAGCGTTGAGGGTTTTCTTTTTAACTGGTATCACCTGTAGTCCAAGAGGTTTGACCATTGATGCCTTTTGTTTTTAACTGGTACGACCTGTAATCAGTGAGTGCCACTCCTTCCGTGAGTTTTCCTGTACTGCTAATCAACTTGAGTGTTGTTTGAGGTAGATAGATATATAGATAGACAGACAGACAGACAGACAGATAGATAGATAGATAGATAGATAGATAGATAGATAGATAGATAGATAGATAGATAGGCAACATTTCTTTTTG
>NC_068984.1:89676278-89679332 GCF_001194135.2 Octopus bimaculoides | reverse complement strand
ACAGACAGATAGATAGATAGATAGATAGATAGATAGATAGATAGATAGATAGATAGATAGATAGGCAACATTTCTTTTTGCAATTTCCATATTTTCAACTGCTTTATCATATATTTTTCCAACGTTTTTTCTATGACTATATGAGAACGGTTTCATTGTCTTTCACTGCCTTCCTTCACTCAATCTATCCCTGTAACTCTCTCCCTCTCTCTCTCTCTCTCTCTCTCTCTCTTCCCCTCCATCCCCTCTCCCTGCTCTATGTCTCCTTACCTGTCACCCATCCTCTTGCGTTTAACGCGTTATATTTGTCTTACCTGTCAGCGATCTGAATCTCCTCTCTCTGTCCCTCCTCTTTGCCGTTTTGCTTCTCACGTCAACTATACTTCCTCTGCTTAACCGCGTAGTGGGACTGAACCCGGAACTATGTGGTTGGAAAGCAAACTTCAGCAATACCTGCGCCTATATGTAAACGATTAATTGTTTTGCAGATTTGTATACAACGCACGGATGCGAAAATACTTTGCAGTTGCTTTTTTTGATTCTATTAATTCTAAGATTACAGTAAAGAGAAATAAATATATGCCATTGTCAGATGATAAAGGTTGATAGAAAATAAAACAACATTGGTAAAGGAATAATAAAAATATTTAAAGTCTTTATTCAAGTAAAATTTTGAGTCAGTATTATCTGACTATATAAATATTAAGTTAGTGATAATATGTTTAATACATTGAGCATACAAAAATTCTTGTTAAGAAATAAATATGCGATGAGAAAAAGACATCATTAGCTCAAACATTAATCACATTTATTTTAATCGTTCCGGTAGACATGATTAACAGTTCATGCACGTTTCGGTACCATTATTCTTCAGTGAAGAACGCATATCTTATTATTTGCCAAAGTAGTGATGACTAAATAGACGAACAACATTGAACAGGAAATTTTTTTTAACAAAATGTCAGTATATTTAAAGAAAAATTCCGGCGGTTCATTCCTCAGAAATATCATCCACTTGAAAAAAAAAAAGACATTAGTTATGTTAGAGTTAACGTATTTTTCACCGCAATGATTAGGTCTACTGTTTTATCTAAATTCTCACGCATATCCCTCGTCGGCGTGGTACATTTACTTAATTGTTTACTCATTTGTACTTCAACTAATACGGTGAAGTATACGCTACTCTGAAAACGTCCGAAAAGATTAAAACATGTCCGGAGTCCAGAGTTATTTACCGTATTTACCGAATGGATTGAATTCATGTTAGCCATTGAGCTAAAGATGTCTTTTCCTTCTCGAATGATAATGTGTAATTATATAGATAATGTTCCCTATATTAAATATAATTAACTATAACAATTTATGTGGATGACCTCTCAGAGTAATTAACCTAAGTGATTTGCTGATTTTGATAAATATTATTTTATTATCTGATTTTATGTAAATGAAATCTTCTAAAAGATCTTACAGTATGATGAATGGAATGTTACAGACTAAAACGTGACAAGTGTTAACTACATTTATGGATGATGACACTTTTGACACGAGAAAGAATGTATACTCAGACACATGCAAGGACTATGCAAGTGTGTAAGTACGATGTTTATCTACACAAGAATTATAAGTGTGTGAATGCATATATCCATGTGTGTCCATGTATTTATTCAAGTAAATGTATGTGTACAAGTGTATATATATATATATATATATATATATATATATATATATATATATATATATCACACATAGATACACAAATACATATTCAAATATTTAGCAGAACAGTGACTAAAGGCCCCGAGAGTTTCGTGCGTTGGCCTCTATCAAGACGCACGAAACTCTCAGACCTTCAGTCACTTTGTAATATATATATATATATACATGTATGCATGTATGTATATGTACATGTGCAAGTGGTAAGTAGTATGTAATAAGTATTTCTGTGGGTATAAAATAGACAGAGAGCATGTATAAAGACACAGTAAGCACAAACATGCTATTTTAATTTTATTTTTTTTAGAAAAATATATCAGGGTGTTTTGCAAAAATATAAAAGATAATTAGAATGGAATCATATAAAACAGAACGATTTTGAGAAACGTACAAACATTACTATTTTCTCATTTGTGGTTAACATGAATTATATGAGCTAAGCGAAGTAAATGTCAAATATATAAAACATCGCAGAATATCTACATTGATATGTTCGTGAGTGAATGCTTCTATATGCGATTATATTTATATATTCACATGGCTGCATTTATCGTTATTTTTATGAATATTATTTGTATTTAGTTCTGTACCTTTACTTTCTGAGTTCAAATATTGCTCGGGTAAACTTTGCCTTTCATCCTTCTGGCCTTGATAAAATAAAGTACTAATTAAGTAGTGGATCCGATATCATCGAATCGAGACAATATCAAACGTGCAATTAGTGGCAATGAATACACGCACACATACACATACACACACACATACACACATAAACACACACACAAACATACACACACATAAACACACACGTACATACAAACATACATACACATATACACATATATATTATACATACATGCATAATACATACATACATATATATGTGTATATATATATATACAAAATAGCAGAGTATTTATCCATCTATGAATCTATCTACTTTTTCTCGATCTAATCGATTCTAGGAATTATTTCAAATCTAATATTTACACTGTTAGTCTGAATCCTCAAGTTACAGAATGTAAACAAAGGTACACCGGTTGTCATGTAGTGGTAGACAAACACAAGCAAGCACACACAACATAAAATTAATAAACCAGCATCGCTGATAATGCTGATACTATTTTTGCACCCTTGTTTATTTGCCTTTAGGTTTTAATTGCTATATTATAATATATTTGATATATTTTATCGTTTTATTTATACTATACATAAATGTGTTTGTATATATATATATATATATATATATATAAGCAATGTTAATTCTCTAAATGAAGTATTAACAGTAACTGCACGATAAAGTGTAGTATATTGCCACTTAAGTGTATATATATATATATA
>NC_068984.1:89675173-89675538 GCF_001194135.2 Octopus bimaculoides | reverse complement strand
TATATATATTAGTTAAACATTTACTTATGCAATACTTGGACATATCGTCAGTGTTCATTTTAGGTTCAGTTGATGGTTCGAATCTCATCACAACATACATTATGATCAGGTGACCTGCCCTAAGTTAATCAAGTACAGGCCTAAGTGACCCCGAAGTTGTGAAGTAAACTTCTTAAGTACGCTGTTATTTAAATAATATTTAGATTTACGTATTTATTTGTAAATGTATGTGTGGATAGAATCAAATTAATTACATATTTAACCAAAATAAATTAGTTATATCATGTTTAAAATACCGAGTTGTTTTTTGTGTTTTATATATGAATATATATGTGTGTGTGTGTGTGTGTGTGTGTGTGTGTGTG
>NC_068984.1:89656782-89675163 GCF_001194135.2 Octopus bimaculoides | reverse complement strand
GCATATTAACACATGTAAGCTATTAAGGTTTTGATGCTAGCCATATTTCGCATAAACTGATATAAAACCTTAACACGCTATCCTCAATAGATTTGTATTGAGCACTGTTTTGGTGTGCATGTGTGCGAATGCCTGTGGTTGCGAGTGAGTGTGTGTGTGTGTGTGTGTGTGTGTGTGTGTGTGTGTGTTTGTGCATGTGTGTGTGTTTGTGCATATGTGTGTGTGTGTGCGCGTATCTGATAGTGGATTGTGTTGTTCATTACATTATTGATGCTTTCGCTTTTTGTTACGTAATTTCTTGAATTGAAAAGGCATATATCGGGCCTTGTACAATAATCTGCTATACGTAGGCGCCTTGAAAAGGTGAGCTTTGTAAGGTTTACTGCTCATCATATAGATTACTTCAGGTATCGGCCATTCTTTCCAGCCAACAGTCACAATGTACACTGTAAATCCTACATCCTTTAGCTTTTGCGTTTCGTCCACAACATCTGGTGTAAGTACAGTTACAGACGGGTCTAGAAACAGAACAGCTGTCTGAGGTCCGACTTTATTTGATTGCTCGTGTTGATATTTTTCTCTTATTTCTCGAATCAAATCAGATAAATTTGGCACAGTTACTTTTACATTTTGGTTAAAAGCACTTCCTTGTGAAGATTTAACTGCTGTAGCTGGTACGTTAAAGGATTCTGGACAATGTGTAAAAGATAAAACAGCAAAATTGTCGTATCCAGTATACGCTATAACAGCATTAATAAATTGAGTAATCATATTTGCTCGGTATGCACCCATTGATAAGAGGTCATATCCGAAGACAATTGAACCTGTAAAAAGAAGATAAAATTAAATTGCATTAAATCACGAATAATATTTAAATAATCACAGCAAAATTCATATTTGGGATTTCTAACTAAACATTCAATGAATGCGTTCAATTTTGAATTTTTGCATCGTTTAAAACGCATTTAATATGAAGACAAAAATGCCAGTTACAGCGCGTTTTGTCGAATTAGAAGCAATCAACCAAATGTGAAAATCTATCAGAGATTTAACATCAATTATGACTGTTGAATGATTTATAGTTTTCAATATTGTAAAGTTGTTCCAAAGAACTGAGGACCATTTCACTTCAGGAATGCTTTTACCGCTCATGAAAATACATTAACTCTAATCTAATTTTTCTCTCCTATAAATTTGAAATACTGTGGTTATGCAAAACATCAAATTTCCCAGATATTGTTCTATACTATCCTATATTATTACAGTTTATATCGTATATTAAAGTAATTTTAAGATAGTATTTCAGAATATATGTTAAGTACATATATATCAATACTAAATTGGATGATAATTTTGCATTTCAATATCTGAATGCATTTTTATTTTAAAAATATTAAAATTGGAATTGTATTGGTTTTGCAAGAGATGCAATTTGAGGTCGGATGTTGAACCCGAAGGAAGTACATCGTGGATGAGCCATTTCAGCTAATTAATAACGAACAAAGCTTTTAAATTCATCTTAAATTTTAGATATATTTCATGAGATGCCAAACATTTTCGTCACATATCTGCGACCTAGTCACAGTCATAGTCCCAGTAGAGTTGCATTAATAAATAATGAGAAATCAAAAGATACAATTTACAACCTTGTAGAAATGTGATCAAAATATATTAAAAGGAGCATAAATCTATGAACATTTTTAATTGTTTTGCTCAATTTACAAGGCTCAAGTAAGGCTGACTTTGGAGTACTGCTCCCACTTGTAGGGTGGTGCTACTGCAATGCACACATATGATCTGGATGAAATTCAGCCTCTGGCCACAAGCATGTTGACTTCTCTATCCGTCTTTTATATCGCTACTATCATGGCCTCTGTTCATTGAAGTTGGCTGGTTTCACATTTCTTTCATCTAGGCACCCCCGACACACTCGTCTCTTCACCTGTAATCATACTTGCTGCATCGAATCCCAGATCCCAGGCCCGCATTTAGCAGTTTTTACTTAATCGTTTTATTTTATTGTTTTACACGTGAAACACTTTATTTTCAGGCGTAAACATAATTAACTCTACTAAACAGACTTCTACACTTACAAGAAGATGCATAATTTTCACTACTCACTAGATTCGTCTTTTTGAATTTCAGCAGAATTTTCAGAACCGGATTTCAGTGTCGTAGTTGTCATTGAGGAAGTGGTTAGTAAGTCAGTAGCCATTGAATGTTCTGCTTTTATAGGCGCTATAGTTATTTTCCTGGCTTCCATTGTACTTTCACTTTCTGCAATTGTATTCTCAGAAAAAGGAGCTGTTTCAGAGTTTGTGGTCCTATTTATTTCCATTGTTGTCTCAAGTCCCATGGTCGTTTCTTCCTCGTTTGTTGTCTTAAGAACTGTGCTAGCTGTATCAGGTACTGTTTTCATTGTTTTTTCGGGTTCTATAATTACGCCAGTCCCCGTGCTTGTGACTAAAATTGTCTCATGCTCAGTAACACTTTTAAGCTTTTTAGCTTTTTCTGCATTCATTGTTATTTCAAGTTCTGTAGTGGTTCCAGGTTGAGTGCTTATAGCTGGACCATTGGAAGTTCTAATTTTCGTGCTTGTAGCTACCACATTCGTCGTTGTTGGTATAGAAGTTGTCGAAGATGTTTTTACTGTTGTTGATGGTGATTGTGATGAAGTTGTGGTGATATCTGTAAAATAAATCATTCATTTGTTAATTCTGTTTCATATAAAGCCATGTGAAAGAAAATTCTTAATATAGGAATATCAAAAACTGCTCAGCAATTAAGAATCATTCTATGATTAGTGTATGTTTTGATATTTTCAAAGATTATAAGTTAATTTCATACAGATATATGAAATGTAAGAATCTTAAATACACATTATATACATTTAGTTGCGATCTAATATTCAAACTGATACATGAAATTTGAAAGGAAAATTGAGTGATCTCTCTTTGACAGCAAGTTAACCATATTTCTTAATTGTATAAAAACGTGTTAAACATTAAACTATGGAGATATCGCAGTTTTTAGTGTAAAACACTTCAGTCTCTGTCAAGTTTGTGTAAGTGATAGTTCGCTCAAAATCTAATCAGCAACTCAAATTTTCTAATGAAATGCTTTATTTGAATGCATTGATTAGTGAACAAGTGTGTATTTAAGATCCCTACAATGTGCTTATTTCTATTTCTGTTTTACTGAAAATTATCAAATATAAAACATGGCACTGTAAATTATTAAAAATAAATCTTTGGCAAGAATTGCATTTTTAGTACATCAAGTTTTGATAATTTTATGATAATTTGATAATTTCATGCATGTTTATATTTTATCTACGTAGTCTGATCAAAATGTATCCCGACTATTGCTATAGTAACGAATCTAAAGCACGCAGTGTAAAGCTGCTTGACACAGATTGACCTTTAACTCTGCTGCTGTGCATGTGCACTAAGTTTAATGTTCTGGCTCACTTCCGCTATCTACAACAGAGCTTTGATAGAAGTTGTGTTACGTGTGATCATCGCATTGACCATTACAGAGAAAGTTGAGCAGAGAATTTGCATCAAATTTTGCCAAAAGCTTGGCGATACCTCCTCAGAGGTCTACGCAAAGTTTTCAAAAAGTTTTCACCGTTCTCGACACAATCAAGGAGATCTTGTGCAACTGAAACCCGAGTGTCTTTTTGGTCAGCTAAAAGCAGTTTTCACACAAACTTGGCAGACACGCATCTCATACCCAAATCTTCAGTGATAATGGACTGAACTGAACCGTAACTAATCTTCACATCCTCTGAGAACTAACGGATGGTGATTCGACGATTTCCCCTCACAGCTGCACCAATATCTGCGATGTTTTTCTCAGTTCTGCTGGTTGCGGGTCTCCCAGAACGTTCATCAATATCGACATTTTTTCGACCATCTTGGAAGCGTCTGAACCACTCGTACATTTATGTGCAGCTCATGCACACCTCTCCATACACATTCTGCAACTTTGCGTAGGCCTCTGAGCAGGTATCGCCATAACAACTTTCTGTCATGGTCAATGCGACGATCGTACGCTACATACCTTCGTTCCAAGCGCTGTTGAAAACAGCGCAAGTGAGCTCGAACGTTAAAACTTAGAACTCATACACAACAGAGTTCAAGGTCAATCTGTGCAAGCAGCTTCACTCAGCGTGTTTCAGCTTCGTTATTATGGCAACATTGCGGATAATTATTGATCAGACCTCGTATTTGTGTCACGACCTCCAATAATATTAATAAGAACATTATATTTTCCTTATATTCTGATGTTCTCAATAGCATTACAAAGGTTGTAAAATAAAAATAAAGTAAAATAAATTGACTCTCACCTCGACATGTTTTTACCCCAAATGATATTGCAATTCCTTGTAACGCTGAATAACTGTCTACGAGACGTACATTCTTATTCCGGTCATTCACTATTGATCTTAATTCGTTGATATCACAGTTGCTTCCGACGCCAATCGCATAAACATGAACACCCAATTCGTGCAATTTCTTGGCTGCCAGTGATGTTGCCATCGTATCACGTGACCTGCCGTCTGTAATGACGATTGCCATGAAAGGTGATTTATATATACTTAGCTTGGGCTGTATTTCTTTTTTCAACAATTGTAAAGCTTCAGCTGTGTTCGTTTGTCCGGATCTGTAAGGAATGTTGCCAAGAGCTCTCTTTAGATTCCTGCTGTCAGTATATTTGTCTATAGAGAATTCTAAATGAGCTCTATTACTAAATGTGATCGCTCCCATTCTAACTTGTGTGTCAGATGTACCAATATCGAAGTTGTCAACTAGGTTTTGTGCAAAATCTAATTGCTTTTTGTAATCCACAATCCAAATACTGCTAGATGAATCCATCAACAGCATTATATTTGCTGCTTTTCCAATACAACCTGCAAAAGAAAGATTCTCCTTTGAATACTTATGTTTTACTAAAGCTAATAATAATAACAATAGTAACATTAATTAGTTTGTCGATACCATCTAATTTTTATCACAGAATTAAACATTTCTAGAGGAGATGTATTGTCGATTGAATCGACGCTAGCACATTATTTATTCTTATTAAACTTGTTAAACAGAAATAAAAGAACAATGACATCCAAGTGCCACATCAATGAAAGAAAATGCTAAAGAGATATATGACAAACGAATTAGATTAATGCTTAAAACAGAGCAAAATGTAAAAATTTCAGTAACAGGCTACAATACTCAAGCCATCGTAATAATCAGCTATAATTGTAATATTGTAAATGATTAGTAACATATGACAGAAAAAGAATGAGAGCGAATGACCTCATATAGAAAGAACCTCCAAAAATCTAACAAAGATTATTTTTTCCGTGAACTGAAAAAGTTTTTGCATAACTATGAAGCTACAAAATATGCGCCGTAAGGCTATGAAAATGACTAGAAATGAATAACAGGAAAATAATACAAAATGCTACTTGTATGAACAAAGCAAAACGCTGTTTTCTCCAAGGACGCCAACAATAACAAAAACAGAAGCTGAAATAACAGAATTGTAAGGAGAAAGTGGAAACAACAGAAATCGTGAAAAGACTAAAAATTAAACAAAAATGGTATGTCAAATAATGACATACTTTGAAATATGTCAATCGATGGAGACAGAGAGATCAAGATTAATGGATCAGATAAGGCAGTGACAGAATACAAGGAAAAACAGTACTTCTAAATCAAAGTGTTTGTTCCAAACAACAATACATCTCTCAGAACTTAGGGAAATTTCTTAATGATTAAGATCTGCAACAGAAGCTAATCTTACGTATGGAGTTGTCGCTGTATGCAAAATGCAAACTCGGCACAACCAACAACAACAATGGTCCTGATTCTAATTTAGGTAGAAAGTCATCAATTTTGAGGGAAGGTGTTTAGTTGATACCATCAACTCTAGTGCTTGGTTGGTAATTTATGTTTTCAACCCCAGGAGAATGAAAAGCAAAAGCTAAACTCGGAAACGCAAAGATCTGAAAGAAATACCGCAAGGTTTTTTTGTCCGAAGCTTAAATGATACCGAAAAAATATTCACCCACATTTAATATTTCACAAGAATTCCTGCTTCCTGGCTCATCGTACTTCACGAATATTCAAACATTTAAAATTTTGTTTAAGACAGTCAAGGCCCTGCTTAAGCACCGCATGTGAAGTGTTATTTTAAAACAAAAACGACTGAAACATTCTCTTCCTTTCGGTGAGATGAAATTAAATTTATTTCGCCGAGGCTGGGCAAGGAATTAGAACTATTAATTCTTACAACCACTGACCCAATATTAATTATGAAACAAAATACCTATGTGTCAATTCTAACATTTATCACCACTTATAAGTCCTTTGCAATAATATTTTGCTTAATAACGTTGCCTTCTCACAGTGATATTATTTAGAATATTAAAAATGCGTTCAATTTCTCTAAAAAAAGATTCATGTTATCGAATATGAGAAGTCATCTGGGAATGTAGCCTGTACCATGGGAGTAACATTAATAAATATTTTAGTTTTGAAAACTTTTAATACTTACGTCTTGTTGGATAACTGTAAGCTGTAATCTGCCAATAAAAAAAAAAAAAAATAACACTAGTATTTTGTGAACTTAATTTGAATTGGAAATTTATTAATGAACACACATTTTGCATATAATATTCATGTAAATTTATGGCCATAAAATCAATTATAATCTCTTCTAATTTGGTTGGTTTTTCTTGAAATGCCTTGAGAATAGTTTTTCTATGCTAATCCCTCTCACACAGCATTTAAATATTTACTGTTATCCACCGAATTCGATTATCTTTCTTAACCATTTTTATTTAGATGTAGTGACCAATGATATACAATTGAACTCAGTGATTTCTTTTTCTTACGCTAAGAAATTTCTCAGCAAAATTAAAATGTATTTATATCGATCTGAAAGAGGTGTGTTTTGCAATCCCGTGTCCCCTTTGTTGTGGTAAATTCCAAATTTTCCCGTAACTATTTCGGAAACACTGAGCACTCCAATATGCAATAATAATACGCAACTTCAAATTATGGGATAAGGACAGCAATTTTGGGGAAGAGAGGTTAAGTCGAGTACATTGACCCCAGTATTCAACTAGTATTTATGTTATCGACTCCGAAAGGATGAAAGGCAAAGTCGGCTTCAGCAGAATTTAAACTCAGAACGTAAAGACGGACAAAATGCCTCTAAGCATTTTGCCCGACGCACTAACGATTCTGCCAACTCACTGCCTTCAATAAACCTTTCTACTAAAGTTACAAGAATGCTGCGGCGGACCGGCGTCCAGACCAGTGGGGGAAAGATATATGCCACAGAAACTGGGAAAACAGCCTTATGAGTCTAAAAGACTCGGGAAGGAGTTTTATCCTCTTTTTTATTGTCACAAAGCCTAAAATTGTCGATTACATCGATAACTGCACTTTGCTGGTACTTATTTCATCGTCACCAAAAGAGTGAAAAGCAAAGTCGATCTCAGAGAATTTGAACTCAGATTGTAAAGCCGGAAGAAATGCCGCCAAGAATTTTGCCCGATTGCTAACGGTTTTGTCAGTTCACCGCCTTGTAATATAATGATAACAATGAATTCCAGTATGAGCACAAATTCGGATGGAGGGTAAGATTCGATTATGCTGACTCCAGTATTTGACAAGTACTTTTTTGTCGACTTTAGAAATATGAAAGGCAAATTTAACTTTGGTGGGGTTGGAACAAAGAACGTTAAAACTTTGAATAAATACATCAAGGTAATTTTTCCGACGCTCAACCGATTCTGCCACCCACAGTTCTCATCTTTAATACAGATCTTTGGTCACATATTTTGGAGGGTAACACAGTGTATTGACTGCAACATTTTTATCAAGACTCAACAAGGTGAAAGGAAATCAACTCTGGTGAGATGTGGACACAACGGTGAGGAACGTAACTAATTACTGCAATGCAATTTAACTTCTTTTACCAGTGATCCTGTGATCTAAACTTGTAGTAATTGTAAAAATAATGTCTAAAACATGCTACAGATTTGTGGGATATAGGCGATTAAATTGATCACCGAACTTAAGAATTTTAACTTGATCTACATGGGAGCAGTTGTCATATGGACCTCAGTAGCTGTCTAATGTTTTTGTTATCGCTCCAAAAAGATAAAGGCAAAGGACACATTAAAGGAACTCAAACTTAGAACGGAAAGAACTTAACAAAATCACGCAAGGTATTTTGTTGCTTTTTTCATCTAACTGCCTTATCATCCTTAGTAATAAGGACTATTAAAACTTCCTTAGGATCATACATGTGCGAAAGGTACAGTCGCTCTACCCTCTCTGCTTATAAACCGCCATAATAAGTGAAAAAAAAAAGTGCATGGTGAAAATTCTCAAGGGAGCTCTTTGCTGAGATGCTTTAGACACACACATATACATACACACACACACGCACAAACACTCACACATAATTTTGTCATATTTGCAAGATATTTGATTTCTGTTATCACGAAAATCATTTCTGCTGGTTAATTGTAAATTGTTTTTTAATCTCAACTCCGTTTATTACAGGTATTGTTTTAAAGATTTATTTTTTATCTATATATAATCATACATATCGTTTAAGATTACTTGATAATTTCGGCTCCTCCCATTACTGTTAGGTGTTAGTTTATGAATTAATATATAAGTTAAATATTTCATCGACTTTCCTATATAAGTAGCAGCTTCAAATAAGGCTGCTTCCTGCTGCGATTGCTAGAAACCCGACTCCGGATTAGCAAGATATACATTAACAGATGTATATACGGTCGTCAATATATATATTCATATATATATCTTCTAATGCCCTTTCTGTTTAGTCATCTTTACATTTCATTATTATTTCTCGAATCATCAATTCATATTCATTACACCAAAAAATTGGTTTCGCTATATATGCGATATCTATGTGCATGTGTCTATATATGCTTATGTATATGTGTGTGTTTACATGCTTATATATGCATATGTGTGTATGTATTTATCTGTATATATATATATATATATATATATATAAGTATGTATGTATGTATGTATGTATGTATGTATGTATGTATGTATGTTTGTATGTATATATATATATATTAGGTTATCTCATAAATAATGCAGTTTTTTGAATTGCATGAACTAAAAGTCGGAGGGGAACGGAATAAACTACCTGCATGAACTTGCTATAAAAGCAGGTAGTAACTTTATCTGAAACTTATTCTTAGTGCAAGTTTTGAAGAGTGCAGTTTGATTTTAACAGTTATTTTTTCAAAGCTATAATGGAAGTAACAAGTGGGTTGGGAAAGGAGAAACACCGGTATCCCAGGCTAAAGAAGGTCTTCATCTCTGTAAGGTGTCGTTATCTGTTTGATGGGATATGAAAGGTTTATTCCACTTTGAACTTTTAAGTCCAAGCCAAGCGATAAGAAAGGAGATCTACTGCGAGGAGCTTGAGCGTCTTAAGTCAGCGCCAGAAGAAAAACAGCCATCTTTGGTTTCAAGACGAAAGGTGTCCTTCCATCAGGATAATGCTCGGCCACATACAGCGAGGAAGGCATTGTAAAGGCTGGAGCAGTTTGAATGGAAAACGATGCCTCGCCCGCCATTTTCACCCACATTGCCTTATCACATTATCATTTATTCAGCAGTCTTCAAAATCATTTGGACAGAAAATAGATGAGTTCTGTAGGCGAGGTCAGAACGGTACTGGAGGGGTATTTTTCGTCACGGACAAGTGAATTTTGGAAGAGGAACTTTACAAGTCTACCAGATAGATGGAAGCGCATTGTAAAAAATGAAGGAGAGTATGTTTTAGATTGTCAAATTCATGTTCTCTTCGTGTTTCGTGTAAAATTTGTAGGTGTATTACATGTTCATTGTTTTCATTTTCGTTACATTTCATGTATTATTTTTCAAAAACTCAAGTTGGGGCACTAATTTTGGCCAGCCCTGTATATGTGTGTGTGTGTGTGTGTGTGTGTGTGTGTGTGTGTGTGTGTGTGTGTGTGTAAACATATACATATATACGTACACATACATTTACATACTACATATATATGCTCGTACACATGCATTCCTATATATACATTTATGCATACACACTCACGCACACACACACACAGATATATATACAAATATATTCATAGATAGATAGATAGATAGATAGATAGATAGATAGATAGATAGATAGATAGATACAGAGAGAGAGAGAGAGAGAGGTAATCAATCATTTCTGCACATATACATATAAAATACCTTGTTGATGTAGTTGAAATTGCAATGAAGGAGCCTTGGATATAGGTTAGAAACCGGCCCTTTCTCTATTGGCAAGAAATCTTGAAATAAAACTGAATAATGACATACATACTACATACATACATACATACATACATACATACATAAAATGTAAGCAAAACAGACCTGATATAATGATTTGGGATAGAGAAGAGAAACTGCGCAGTTGTGGAAATTAGCTGCTCGGCGGATGTTAGCATAAAGCTGAAGATCAGTGAAAAAGAGAACACCTATGCTGAACTGTTGAGAAATCTGCAGTTACTCTATCCAGATTACAAGTTCAGGTTTATACATGTAATTATTGGAGCCCTGGGATATGTAACACACTGTCTAAATACCAATCTTGAGAAACTAGGCTTCTCAAAACCAGAAAGCAGGAAGCTAATTCGAAGACTACTGATCCGATCTATCACTGGAACTAAAAATCTGTAAAACTTTCCAGAAATTTATCACTTAAACATATATGAGTATGTCTAGATATGCAACTATGTGCATGAGAATGCATACATAAAATATACAAATCTGCATATACATAAATACATAAATACATACATACATACATACACACACATACATACATACATACATACATACATACACACACACATACATACATACACGCATAATACATACATACATGCATGCATACATACAAAAATACGCTGTTGTTGATATTGAAATCCCAATGAAGGAGCCTTGGATCTAGGTTAGGAACCGGGTTTTTTTCTCTATTGGCAAGAAATCTTGAAATAAACTGATTAATGATATACATACATACATACATATGCATGCATGTGTATGTAGCACCACGTCGATTACAGGCTCCAGTTGAGCTGATCAACGTGAAATTAACGTGCAAGTGGCTGAGCACTCCACAGACACTCGCACTCTTAACATAGTTCTCAGGGAGACTTAGCGTGACACAGAATGGGACGAGGCTGGCCCTTTGAGCTACAGCTACTACAAATTTTTGCTAGCTGAGTGACCTAGAGCAACAAAGTGTCTTCCTCAAAGACACAACGCGCCGCTAGGAATCGAACTCACGACCTTACGATCGTGAGCCGAATATCATAAGCACCAAGGCACGCGCCTTCACTACCGCCTGCCATCAAAACACATTAAAACACATAACACCAGTCACATATCACATACGCAGCATAATGATTACAGGGGAAAATAACACAACTTAGATTACATATACTCTACACAACATACAAAACTTAGCACCAGTAACAAGAAACTAATTTAGAGTACAAAGCTAATTTAGAGTACAAAGCTAATTTAGAGTACAAACAGAATTCTACATTCCGAAATGCAATTCTGCACACATTTCTGGAACAGAAACGTGCACCAGTTGGTATAATAGAAACTTGCAACAAAGTACTGAATAATAATAATAATAATAATAATAATAATAATAATAATAATAATAATAATAATAATAATAATAATAATAATAAATCCTTTCTACTAAAGGCACAAGGCCTGAAATTTTGGGGGAGGGGACTAGTTGATTATATCGACCTCAGTACTTAACTGGTACTTAATTTATCGACCCCGAAAAGATGAAAGGCAAAGTCGGCCTCGGCGGAATTTGAACTCAGAGGGTAACAATGAGCGAAATGCCGCTAAGCATTTTGCCCGGCGTGCTAATGATTCTGCCAGCATGTTATTCCTTTAGCTCGCCACAATGGGGACAGTACAAAAAAAAAAAAAGAACTGCTGCAATTTACATCGAGTAAAGGAGCAGGCCGACTATAAAAATAAAGGCATATTAACAGATAGATAATGAATAGCAATTACAATAGAGAATAAAACTATTCCAAGAAGAAAGAAAACAGCTACACTTAGTGAGTTATGTCAAGTGTCGTTGTCTGATAACAAGTTTGCTTCCCAACTATGTAGTTTTGGGTTCAGTCCCACAGCTGGGCACCTTAGGCAAGTGTTTTCTACTATAGCCTTCGATCGACCAAAGCCTTGTGAGTGAATGTAGTAGACGAAAACAGAAAGATGCCCGTCATATGTGTGTTTGTGTGTGTGTCTGTTTGTGTCTGTGACTGTGTTTGTGTCTGAATGTGTATGTATGTGTGTGAGTGTGCGTGTATGCGTGTATGCTTGTGTGTGTGTGTGTGTGTGTATTTTTGCACATGTGTTTGTTCTCCACCTCCGCTTGACAACTGATGTTGGTCTGTTTATGTCCCGGCAGAAAAAGACTAATAAAATAAGTACCAGGATTAAAAACTAAGTAGCGGAGTTGATTTGTTTGATGAAACACTTCAAGGTGGTGCTCCAGCATGGCTACAGTTCCTTGAATGAAACGAGCAAAGAAAAAAGATAAATGCGACCATTGACTACCTTAATGTCTTAAAGACAAATGCTTTTCTCAATCCTTCCAGCAAACCTGTAGCCGCACACTTAGAGTGGGTCATTTACCTATGCCAGTTTTGCTACCCTGGCTCTTCTCTAGACTAACCTTCCTATTTAAGTGGTACTTGAAGAAATTGGTAAGAATTGATGTATTGAGAAAAGCTCTGTACTCAAAACTTTCAACTGATTCTGCCAGGAAGGAAGAGGTCCGATCTTCATGACAGACGAGCCTGATAGCTGGGTCCATCCTTTGCGTGATAATAGTTGTTTGATATAAGCCTACATATCAACGGTGCCCGGTATATCTAGACCAGTGTATTTTGGATAGTTTCATCATTCTACCAGTGTCTTGGACATGATTAGTTGCTGATGGCTCGAATGCGACCGTGTCTGTTATGATTATTGCGAAGGACCAAAAACCTTCCGTAGCACTGTCAGGCTTAAAATTTCTGGAAATTTTCCATAATATCCAACTTGAAAGTGCTCCAAAAATGACTACTGAGATTGTCCTCGTCCATGTCCTGAATTATAACTCAGACCTTCCACTAACCTCCTATAAAATTCAAGGGTTAGATATCTTTTGCCTATATTGTTCAGTTGATTGGTTGAGTGTAGTGAATGTCTGGTAACATCCAGGATGCGGAAAGCCCACCTCCGACTGCACTTCATCCAATACCACAGCAGGATAAGAGATAATCTGTAGAAAGTCGTATTGCACGATCGTCGACCACATCTGTTCACCGTTCTCACATTCCAAGAATCTCTACATATGTGCGCTTACACATTTTAGCCACAGCGTCCCCTTGGTCTTGTCATTGGCAGCATATGGGTCATATGCACTGCACAATATGTCTTGTTCTCAAGAAGCAGAAACGCATTCAATCCGTTCTGGTCATATTTTCTGGGAAAAAGTACCCAACCTCACTGAGATAGATTTTTTAAAGTCCATTTCTAAATCACACTGGCCTAAATTTGATTTAAGTCTGGCCTAGGCATCTTCATTTATCTCTCGGTCAAGCGACATACATAAAAGAAATAAATGGCAATGGAAAAATTGTCCAGATATTAAGATCTGAAAACAGAGATAACGAGAGTGGGAAACTAAAAAAAACAACAAAAAAGACATCTGGATGATGAAGACAAACACAACATCAACAAGTACCTTGGGGATACTTAAAAACAAATTCAGACAGATGACTAACCCAAACCCCAGCACTTACAAATATGCACACCATACAAAAAGCAGCGCTACTGAGTAATGCATACATTTTACGTAAAGAATTGTTAATACGATAGAAAACGCAAAATTCAAAACAAAAAAAATGAAAGCACTCATAGTACCTAAAGCGCACAAAACTGCACTCTGGTAGTGCAGTAAAAATCGGTAATAAAAATATGAGTACTGAGAAGAAGAAGAAGAAGAAGAAGAAGAAGAAGAAGAAGAAGAAGAAGAAGAAGAAGAAGAAGAAGAAGAAGAAGAAGAAGAAGAAGAAGAAGAAGAAGAAGAAGAAGAAGAAGAAGAATTAATTACTTACAAAGAGTAAAGTGAGGACGGTTAGTTGAAATACTATTCGATGTCGTCCTATGAAGCTCATGTTATTGCCGGAGTTTGCACGAAAAGATGTCGTAAGCATTTTTCCTGAACGTTCACGTCTTTAATGCTTCTGAATGCCGGTATATAATGGTGTATAAGCTACGAAAGCAGCATTTATATAGACAACTTCATGCTGTTGCTAATCACTCTTTAAATGGGTGGTATAAAGGAAACAAAATATCTTGCAAACGTGTGGGAGGACGCACCGAAATTGTAGCGTTCACATATTTCTCCCCGCCCTTCGACCTCCAATCCGACGCATCGCAATACGAAATGTTACATGACCGCTATTGGGTTTTGTCAGTATTTTATTTATTTTTATGCTTGTTTGGTTCAAGTACCCGAGGCACGTATCATATATATTTGTGCGATTCCAGCTATGCTTTACTTTCTGACAGTTTTTCATTCATGTTTTGTTGTCATGACTGCAACATGTCTGGGTGGGGTGATGTTGGAACAAACAGATGTTTGCATAAATTGTTTACGTTAGTTTTTAGTATGACGTTAAGACTGAAAACAACTGCTTTTCATCTTTCTTTCTTCTTTTCTTTCTTTAGATGAATTTTACTTACGTATTTTTTTGCTGACATTACACTAAATTGATATTTTATTCAACTGCAAAAATTTAAAAACCTACTGAAATATATTTTTTAAATTTTTTTACATCATTCAATAAATCTCATTTTATTTTGTTTCAGATCATTGAGAATTTAATTTTTTTTTTTTTTTAGCTCAAATTTAATAAAATCTTGTGTACAAATATAAAAACATGTATGTGATATAAAACAATCATACTTATAATCAATGTTTTGCATTGGATTTGGTCTTTTGGAAGATAATAATCCAAAGAAAAATATATCATAATTTGTAACAAAAGTATGTTGAAATAGTGATTTCTTACAAAATCGCATTACAAAAGTAACACACGGGGAGGAAATATATTTTCGGTTAAATTCACTCTAATTTAAGATTTGTACTTATTTTAACAGCTTATAGAATTAAAGGTTTAAGACAACATGCATTTTAGGTTAGATTTTTTTTAGTTTAGCACAACTACGTAATTGAAAGGATTTAGTAAGAAATCGCAGATTAGTGTAAAATATCAGGAGTTTTAGATTAGTGTACCGTATCAAGACTTTTGGATTGTTACCTATATTAACGTAGATTAATATTTCTAACAAGTTCTAGTTTCAGAAAGCTAAATGATTCTCTAAGTCAGTAAGATCCAGTCTCCTATTTAGTCTATCTGGAATTGGTGCAGCAATAGTGATGTTAATATTTGGAGGCAGGTTATTCGAACAAGGATTTAGCTACAATTCTTTCAAGATGTGAGTTCAAATACTTTGAAAATAAGCATAAGACAAATACTGTGATTCATTAAAACAGCTACATCCATATTCTAGTATCAACATTAGTAATCAATATAGGCAACGAACTGGCAGAATCGTTAGCAGGCCGGGTAAAATGCTCACCAGTTGAGTACCGGGTCGACGTAATCGACTTTGCCCCTCCCCAAAATTGCTGGCCTGGAGTCAAAGTTTGAAACCAATATCAGGAATCAATAAGGCGGTGAGTTGGCAGACTCGTTAGCACGGTGCGCAAAATGCTTAGCGGCACTTTATTCGTCATTACGTTCTGAGGCCGACTTTGCCTTTCAACCTTTCGGGGTCGATAATATAAGTATTAGTTCAGCACTGAGGTTGATGTATTCGACTCACTCCATCCACGAATTTACTGGATTTGTGCCAAAATTTGAAATCAACATCAGGAATCAATATTAACTGAGTGGATTTATAAAGAAAGAAAAATGATGTGTGTGTGTGTATGTATGTATTTATGTATGCATACGTATATGTAAGTGTGTGTGTACGTATATATACATTTAAGTATGTGCGTACGTAAGTATTCAAGCTTGTTTTATCAAAGAGTGATAGTTTACTTAGGTTTCACCTCGTGATCATTCGTGAAGCGAAATTCGAGTAAATTGTTACTTTTGATATAATAAACATATCTTTCCACTCTACTTCAAGTATAGTATAGACTTCTATATCAATTAATGTTAACAATCTGTATTACATAAGTATATGCTTTACGATACTCTATCCCTCTTTCACACACTCTCTCTCTTTCTCTCTCTCTCTCTCCCCACGCACATACATATACATACAAACATACATACATACATGTGTGAGTATCTGTGTGTGTGTGTGTGTGAATTTTAGCTGTTCCTTTGCAACAAGCATCACGGTCGCATATTCCTTTCTACTATAGGCATAAGGCCTGAAGTTTTGCATCACGGGTACTTAATTTATCGACCCTGAAAGGATGAAAGGCAAAGTCGACCTCGGCGGAATTTGAGCTCAGAACGTAAAGTCGGACAAACTGTCATTAAGCATTTTGCACGACGCGCCAACGATTCTGCCAGCTCACCGCCATACCACGGTCGCATATTAAAAGTGCAATGAAGACTTTATAAAAATTCAGCTGAATATTGCTTTCTGTGCTCAAGTATGAAGAAACATCCCCACAAATATTCCATCATGCTCGCATTTAAACTTGCTATTAGGGGTATGTGATTGATCATCTTAATAGAAATGGAGCTCCCAGAACTGACATCTTCGGGATTGAGTAACCATTTAACAACTAATTTTCATTAGAATCGGCTTTATCTTAAAGAATAATATTGAAGAAATGAAACTTCTGCCGAGTTTAGCAGCCGATTAGTGTAACCTCATATGCAAATCTTATTACTTACTTATAGACATCATGCTGGCCAACAAATAATCTCGAATGAGAAGTCTACCATTGTGTCAGAGCTTGGAAAAGGAAAAACATCCATAGAAATATCCAAAACACTGGGAAGAGATCACTATTTCTGTCCGGTCGAGGGCAGACAAGGGCAACTCGAGGGTTGCTTCGAATCGTACTTTGTCACGTGTGAAAAGGGAAGTTGTGCGGAACCCATGTCTGACAAGTAGAGACGTCTTCAAACATTGTAGCAGGGAAGAGGTATCGAAAACTATCAGATGTCGCCTCTTGAAGCAGGTAGCCAGGAATATTAAACCTGTTACAAGGACCCCTCTGAAAGCTGTTCATAAGTAGAAGAGACTTAAATGAGCAGAAGAAGACATGAAGATAGATTTTTCAACTGTTCTGTTCACTGATGAATGCTGTGCTACCCTTGACGGACTAGATGGCTGGAGTAAAGGTTGGGTATCAATCAGCGGGAACTGTTCTTATTTGAGACGCCAACAGGTGGGAGGTGGGGTCAAGTTTTGGGCTGGCGTCGTTGGTGGTATGATGGTCGGGTCATGGAAAGTCCCAGATGGCATTACGATGACATCGAAAACATGTTACTTTCTTAAATTTCCAATCGTGGTTCAAAAATCAAAAACTTTCATTCAAGAAAAAGCTGGTCTTTATGCAAGATAATGCCCCGTCTCACGCAGCGAAGGATTCTATGGAATACCTGCAGCAAATAGGCTTCTCTGAAGGTCGTTTGATGGAGTGGCTACCTTATTCTCCTGACTTAAGCCCCATCGAGAATCTGTGGAGTGTCTTGAAGAATCGCGTTTATCAAGATGGATGACAGTTTTCAAGTAAAGTTACCCTCTGGGATGTTATTGTAGATATTGCTCAAAGCAGGACAGAAGAAGATATCATCACCTTGACAAATTCAATGGATCAGCGCGTAAGGAAGATTGTTGCATGTGGAGGATCATACATCAAACATTAGGAGCTGTATGACATCATAATCCCATGATCATTTTGATTCGAACGTATTATTATTTTTACCATTAAGTCCTTTATGAATAATTTTTTGTTAAACCTTTACTGTTGAATTAAATACATGTTTGTTCTGATACAATTATTATTTTTATTATACTTGCCTAATAATTTGTGACGGTGAAAATGTTGCCCAATCACAAAATGGCTGCCATTTGTTGGCGTCTGCACAGATCTGATTTATTTAACAGAATGTGCGCAGATAGATGTTGCCAACAGTCAGTGGGAAAACAACTGTTTTTGAACGAATATACATTTATTTATTGAGAGAAGCTGGATTTGCCTAATAATGTGGGA
>NC_068984.1:89653722-89654583 GCF_001194135.2 Octopus bimaculoides | reverse complement strand
GCTTCAACGCATGTCTGCGCATCATTAGCCAGGGCATCCCCAGTCCACCCTTTAGCGGTTCCTGGCAACACACGGAGCGCCTCACAAGTAGCCTTCCTCTCCTCCACAAAAAGCGGAATAGGAGTCTTTCCAGCTTGCTTAGCCAAAAATCGGGGCAAGGCACAACGGACAGGCGGTAGGTGATTACAGATGCTGTAAACACCTGCACCACCTCCACTCTACCCTTCAAGGACAGAGACCCTCTGGACCACTTCCGTACTATGGCCTCCGCCTTGTTCAGTACCTCGCTCCAATTCTTCTCTGTCTGGGAGTCTGAATCGAATCAAACTCCAAACAACTTAACAGGACCATCTGTCCAGTGTCCGACGACACTGGACGATATCGGCTTGTTCCTCCAGGTGCCGAGGCGCAAACCGATGGACTTGTCCTTGTTAAACTTTGCTCCTGCCACCACTTCGTATCCTCGGAGAGCATCTTCTACACGAGGTAGTTGTACTTCGTTAGACACGATGAGGGTGACGTCGTCGGCATACGCAGAAGTGAACTTACCACATCCAGTCTCATTAGGGTTGCCACCTAACTTAGGTTAGCTCTTCCTGATCAGGACTGCCATGCCTGCACCTCCTCTTCGGCTCGGAGAAATAAATTTCTCGTAACCATTGAGGAGGGGCGAGAACGCTTAGGTCCCTTCATCTTGGACTCGGTCACAACAGCCACATCTATTCTATGTGAAATGAGGTCGTCTAGAAAACAAGACTGTTTCCATTTCGACCCCATTCCACGCACATTCAAGAACCCTAACTTAATCATCGAAGAAATAAATTAAGTTACTTACGATTGCGAGAGGGAGCATGGCAGTTT
>NC_068984.1:89651630-89652841 GCF_001194135.2 Octopus bimaculoides | reverse complement strand
GTCGGGCAAACTTTCTACAACACTATTTTCTCCTGGAACAACTATTTCTAGCGTCTGCCCTCTCCAGTTGATTGCCTCCTTCTCCCTCATACTCAGGATGTTTAATTTTTGTTCAGCGTCAAAAAATACCACTGCTGCCACCCACATTACATCATACCCGACCGGTATGTCTTCCACTGTGATTCGAGCCGTTCTGCGTCCCATGTAAGTGGGCAGCAGCATAATGCTTTCATTTTTTAAGACTTGTGTTGACACCTCCTTTGTTACGTTAGCCGAGTCGCAATGCACTCAACAGTTGCACTTCTTGTGCCTCGACTAACTTAGCGAACTTTTGGCCAAATTGGAGCCAAACATCTCTCCACAATATCCGTCTTTACTTTGGCTATCCTCTTTTCTTTTATGTTATATACTTTATATACAACTATTTTTTTCTTTAATTGCGTTTATCAACTCTGGGAGCGGTATTAGTTTTGTTTCTTCGCCCACTTTCTGTATCAGTTGTCTATACTGAAACAGCTTGTCCACTGTTACTTCCACTTCTATTGAGCCTCCGCTCACTGCCTTGGAGAAACTTGGTTTACTTTGTTCACTTTCAACTGGGTTGATCTCTCCCACTCCGGGGAATTCCTTCTCAGACGTTAAATTTAGCTCCATACTTGTCGTTAGACAAGAAAACAATTTTCAATTCCACAGAAATTTTCCGCCCCGAAAAGCCAAAATAACAACAAACAGTTCACAGAAAAAAAAAACAGTTGACACAAGCAAAACACGAACTCACTCCGGCAATCAAAGACGGTATCCAAAGACAATGGCCTGCTAGTTGGAGATGCCTGGCAAGCTCTCGTAAACATATAATAATCCTAATGAAACACATTCACTGATTTCAAAAATAGAAATAATACATTTCTAAATCTCTCAGATTGCAGTAGTGATGCGATAAAGTAGTTGTATGTTGCAACTTAATGTGACAGTCCCATGAAGGGAATAATACTACTGTTATTTAGTAGTAAACATAACGACACAGGAAATGTGTCAAGGCCGACAGGAAGTGGTGCTCCTTCCTAAGGCTAAATAGCAGTAGTATTATTCCCTTCATGGGACTGTCACATTAAGTTCACAGCATACAACTACTTTATCGCATCACTACTGCTTAAATCTCTCTGAAAGATTTAGAAATGTATTATTTAAATATATATATATATATATATATA
>NC_068984.1:89647079-89651344 GCF_001194135.2 Octopus bimaculoides | reverse complement strand
ATATATATAGGGGGAAAAATTTTGAATAAAATCATAATTAACTGAAAAAGATATTAAATCTCACGTTGCTAAGGCTTGGGCAGCTATAGAAACGATCTTAGAACAATATTTAAGTCAACCCTTCCAGATAAATTGAAGAGACAGTTCTTCAGAGCAGTTGTTGAATCTGTGATTGTGTATGGATCTCCGACTTGAACTCTCACCAAGAGACTCAGGTGTATGCTGGACGGTGCCTGCACCAGAATGTTACGTGTAGTGCTCGACATCTCTTGGAACGACCATCCAACAAAACAACGGTTATATAGGAATGTACCAACTTTCTCATCAACACTCCAAGAACGGGGATTGAGGTTTGCTGGCCATTGTTGGAAAAGTAAGGATGAACTTGTGAGTAATGTGTTGCTGTGGACACCAAGTCATGGTGTCACAGCGGATGGAAGATCACAGAAGACGTATATACAACAGCTTACAGAAGATGTTGGATGCCAAGTTGAAGACCTGAAAACACTAATGGAAGATCGGGAGGGATGGAGAGAGGTAGTCAGGCTAGCCCGAGCAATCAACCTGACAAGATGATGCCTCGAAAGAAGATATATATATATATGTATGTATTGTAGGTTTACTATTAATAACAATACAGATGTACATAGATTTATGTGTTTCTTGCCGTAGTTTAATTTTAAAGTTAGTGATTAATTTTTCCTATATTTGATTGAATGTTGTTGTACATAGAGTAAATGTGCTTGGAAGTTGTTTGTTTTGGGGTTTTTTTGTGTGTGTGTTTTTGTTCCCAAAGAGCACTTCTTTTAGTGCTGTTGACACCGCCGGATTGAATCCATAATGATATCCATGGAGCAGCTGATGATGGAGGTGTGTTGGATTGTTGGTTATAACACATCCTTTTGATTTATATATACATAATACATATATATATATATATGTGTGTGTGTGTGTGTGTGTGTGTGTGTGTGTGTGTGTGTGTGTGTGTGTGTGTGTGTGTGTGTGTGTGTGTGTGTGTGTGTGTGTGTGTGTGTGTGTGTGTGTGTGTGTGTGTGGAGAATGGAGCAACAAAATACAAGAAGAAGCAATTCGGTTGGGCTAGTTAGCCATTGTTTAATTATGTGGAGATTACATAATCTCCACATAATTAAACAATGGCTAACTAGCCCAACCGAATTGCTTCTTCTTGTATTTTGTTGCTCCATTCTCCACATAAATATAATTATAAACTACGGTTTAAACAATAAATTACCTGCCTTTGGATACCCTCTAACGAAGACGGTACCCACACAAGTAATTCTTAAGAGTGCCTCCGGATTTAAACATCCCCTGGTTGCTTGGATACTTCAGACTACCCTGAAAAATTGAAGCAATCCTATCATTTACCTATATATATATATATATATATATATATATCATTAAATACATTAACAATAAAAGTTTACCACGCCAAAATCTAGAGAAACTGTAATTAATGCCCATAACACATCCAAGTACACAAACAATACAGGTTACACTAGAGGTAATTCAGCAGTAGCACAATTAGATTCTCCAAGTAGCTTTCCATACAGGTATCTAGAATTTATCAGAATATGCAGTATAATCTTAAGTAAATGTAAAGGATATGTGGAACAATAGATATGTGGATCTCTCGAAGTCGAATGACGGATTACTGAGCTGCTACAGGTCTGCTTCTTGGGAGTTGACCTAAGGTTACATAATAAGAATGATTTTGCTAAATCTTCGTTAAAACCCGGTACCTTTTCTAAATGTGAACTGAAATATTTGTTCAACGGTAGAATAAGTGCTTCAAATGACTGTTCTAATGAAATATCCTAAAGGCATAAGGAGTAGTCAGAAACGTCAGCTCTCTAGATGAAGTATTTCATCAATGGATCCTTTCATGTTGACTGCTTGTTGTCACTTTGAGAACCATTCAGTTGATTATACATACTACTTCTCCAGAACACAGTGTGGTACGTAGTGAAAATAACGAAATAAGTGCAGGCATGGCTGTGCAGTAAGATGTTTGCTTCCCAACTTCATGCTTCGGGGGTTCAGTCCTACTGCGTGGCACCTTGGGCAAGTGTCTTCTATTATCGCCCCGGACCGACCAAAACCTTGTGAGTTGATTTTGTAGACGGAAACTGAAAGAAGCCTGTCTTATGTATATATATATATGTGCGTGTGTGTGTGTGCGTGTGTTCGTGTGTGTGTGTGTGTGTGTGTGTGTGTGTGTGTGTGTGTGTGTGTGTGTGTGTGTGTCTGTCTGTCTGTCTGTTTTTGTTTGTCAGCCCCACTACCACTGCTTGATAACCGGTTTTGGTATATTTGTGTCTCCGTAACTTAGCGTAACTTAGAGACCGACAGAATGAGTACCAGGTTTTAAAAATATAAGTATTGGGGTTGATACATTCGATTAAAAAATCTTCATGGTGGTGCCACAGCAGGGCGTCAGTCTTATGATTGAAACAAGTAAAAGAAAAACATTATATATATTATCGGCTTTGCTACAAGACTCACAAGAAAGAGCATAAGTGACAAAAATCTCTCCAGTATTTAACTGTATTTTTTCTTTTCAGTACCAACGCATAAAAGATAAAAGTACGTCAATTTGTTTTATTTAAAAAAATGTGATTAAATACTGCACCACTATACCAATCTACCTTCTTCAACAAAAAGAAGGCTAAAAGTTGGAGTGTAGTTATGCTGGCTGACCCGGAACAAAGACTGCAAATTATTTTGTCCGTTGCTCTAATGATTCTACTAATCTACCTCTCTTTTAATAATTGTTTCTAACATACCTCGCCCTTCTAATAATCATTTATGATTTAGAAACAAGGCTAGTAGTTTCTTCTTGTTTTTTGTTTTGTTTAGAGTAGGGCTTATTTGATTAAATCAACCACAGTATTCGATAGGTACTTTATTTTATCTACCCCCAAAGGATGAAAGTTGACTTCGACAGAATTTGAACTCAGAATCGGGAACAATATCGGAAGATATTTGTCTGAATGTGGGATGAAACAACGGCACGCATTGTTGCAGAATTCCATAAGTTGGCCCAGTGAGATCATAAGAATTGGAGATATTATCAAGTTGTGGAGGCGTTGTCAAAAATGGACGTTTGAAGCAGCAAGTACATGGTACAATTATCGGGTAGAGCTAGGGCATGAGTCGGAAACATGCAGAACATAACAAACCAGATATTACAGTAATAGACAAGGAAAATTGAATTTGCATACTGATTGATCCGTCAAGTCTGTTTGATACTAGGATTGTGCCAGCTTGCCATTTTAAGAAGAAGAAGAAGAAGAAGAAGAAGAAGAAGAAGAAGAAGAAGAAGAAGAAGAAGAAGAAGAAGAAGAAGAAGAAGGAGGAGGAGGAGGAGGAGGAGGAGAAGAAGAAGAAGAAGAAGAAGAAGAAGAAGAAGAAGAAGAAGAAGAAGAAGAAGAAGAAGAAGAAGAAGAAGACTGGACAAAAACTTAATTAGCAAAGCTAAGTACATGGAACAAATGGGGGCTGCAATAAGGGTAGAGCACTTGCAGAAATCAACACTGCTTGAAACCGCTCGAATACTCCAGGCGGTGCTCGAAACATAAGAGGTGCTACTTTAGTTCATTGGTAGTGAACAGCTAACACCGTAGTACATCGCCAGCGTTAGAAACTGTGCAAAGACAATAAAATAATAATAATGATAATAATGATAATAATGATAATAATAATAACAATAATAGTAGTAGTAGTAGTAATAATAATAATAATAATAATAATAATAATAATAATAATAATAATAATAATAATAATAAAATGTTTTCTAATCGATGTCTCAATACCAACAGATGACAATGTTTCTTTTAAAGAAACGGCGAAACTTTCAAAATGCAAAGATCTGGAAATAGACGTAACTCGAATATGGAGTCTAAAAACAGAAACAATTCCTATCATAGTAGGTGTCTTAGGTATAATAAAAAAATATTCAGGCAAATACATAACAAAAACACCAAGACTTACAAGTATATATAATATACAGAAAATAGCACTACTAGGCACTGCACACATCCTACGTAAAACACTTTCAATACAGTAAACATAAGGGCATCACAACAAACCACCACACATACCCAAGGCACACAGAGCTGCACTCGGTAGTGCAGTGAGAGCACGTGATAAAAATAAGACTACTGAATAATAATGATGATGATGATGATGATGATGATGATGATGATGATGATGATGATGATGATGATGATAACGACGACGACGAC
>NC_068984.1:89644893-89646766 GCF_001194135.2 Octopus bimaculoides | reverse complement strand
GAAGACGAAACCAATACCTATTGTCATAGGTGCCCTGGGAATGACAGCGAAACGGGCTGATTACTACCTAGCTCAGATACCAGGAAACCCCAAAATGGCTGAAGTTCAAAAGATAGTGCTCATGGGAACTGCCCATATCCTACGTAAAATACTGTCTATGTGATCTCAAATTTTAAAACAAACACATAATTTTCTTATGGTTTCTTAAACATTCTCTAGAACAACACTGTACAAATTCAAATATATGGTACCCTAGGCATAACACCTACATGAACTTCTAACTTGTTGTCTCTTGAGGTCTCTGGGTGAGACTTGGATCCAACTTGTACAAATGCAAAGCAAAAGTCAAACATAAAATAATGATAATAATAATACTGGGCTACAGCATGTCTTGGTATAAAAGATGGGCTACAGCAAATATTCTGCTCAGTACCACAGATTTGCTTGTCAGTTGTTTGACCTTAAGCCGTTGAGTATGTCCCTTAGTGGCTGATGATATGTGCATCTCTGATCATAAGCAGAAGTAGTGGGGGAGCATCACAGCCATGTGTAGGAGTTTGTACAATTCACCTCTGGAAACATGGGCGTTGCATTCAACATCCTTAAGCAACCCTTATTCAGGGACCTTTTGAGCAGGATGGGCTAATGAACCTGAAGAAAATTCTAACTGGTCAATGAGGAGAGTAGACGTGATACCAATAGTAATTGGTGTACTTGGAAGTATCAACACTCAACTACTAACATGGCTGCAAATGATTGGTGCAAGTGTGAAGGTAGAACAACTACAAAAATCAGCATTGCTTGGAAACGCAAGAATTCTTCGCAGGGTTTTGAAGCATGACCTACAAGGTCATGCGCTGTTTATCTTGATATGAGATCATCTTGTCGCACACATATGGCTGTGATGTATGTGCCTGGTGTACCCTTTTCAGACGGGTAGTCATGGTAGATATACTGGGTTTTGTAAATAATTCTCCAGTGTCACTTTAATAGCATGTACGGCTCTCTCACTCAAAACTAAATACAAAAGAAATAAACAGAGAAAAATCCCAGCAATGGTTGAGAAGCTCAGGACTCAAAGCAGAGACTGAAAGATTTTTAATTGCTGCACAAGACCAAAGTCTCCCCACCAGAAATTACCAAAAGCATATTATGAAAAGAAACATAACAAGTAACTGCAGAATATGTGGCGATGGACAAGAAACAATAAACCATATTATCTCTGGCTGCCCAGTCCTGGCTAAGAAGTAATATATTCAAAGGCACGACAGAGCTAGGACCTACATACATTGGAAGCTATGCCAACACTATGGAATAACAACAGAAAAATGATGGTATAAACACACACCAGAAAAGGTCATAAAAAACGAGAAAGCAACCATACTCTTGGATATGCCAATCCACACAGATAGAGAAATTAAGGCCAATAAGCCAGATATAGTTGACAGAAATCATGAAGAAAAAATGCTTTCTAATTGATGTATCAATACCAACAGATGACAACGTTTCCCTAAAAGAAATGGAGAAACTTTCAAAATACAAAGACCTGGAAATAGAGGTAACTCGGATGTCGAATCTAAAAACAGAAACAATTCCTATCATAGTAGGTGTCTTAGGTATAATAAAAAAAATATTCAGACAAATACATAACAAAAATACCAGGACTTACAAATATATATAACATACAGAAAATTGCACTACTGGGTACTGCACACATTCTACGCAAAACACTTTCAATACAGTAAACATAAGAGCACCACAGCAAACCACAGCACATACCCAAGGCGCACAGAGCTGCGCTCGGTAGTGAAGTGAAAGCACGTTATAAAAATAAAACTACTGAATAATAATAATAATAATAATAATAATTAAT
>NC_068984.1:89640694-89641341 GCF_001194135.2 Octopus bimaculoides | reverse complement strand
ACAGATAGAGAAATTAAGGCCAATAAGCCAGATATAGTTGACAGAAATCATGAAGAAAAAATGCTTTCTAATTGATGTATCAATACCAACAGATGACAACGTTTCCCTAAAAGAAATGGAGAAACTTTCAAAATACAAAGACCTGGAAATAGAGGTAACTCGGATGTCGAATCTAAAAACAGAAACAATTCCTATCATAGTAGGTGCCTTAGGTATAATAAAAAAATATTCAGACAAATACATAACAAAAACACCAGGACTTACAAATATATATAACATACAGAAAATTGCACTACTGGGTACTGCACACATTCTACGCAAAACACTTTCAATACAGTAAACATAAGAGCACCACAGCAAACCACAGCACATACCCAAGGCGCACAGAGCTGCGCTCGGTAGTGAAGTGAAAGCACGTTATAAAAATAAAACTACTGAATAATAATAATAATAATAATAATAATTAATTCGTTAATAATAATAATAATAACCAAAATGAAGTAGATTGACAAATTTATTTTTTGAACTAGTTGAAGACACACGAGATGTCGAAATATTGTTCACTAGATAACAAATGGCACTTTTCTTTTAATTTTGACTCTATATCTTCAGGAGGAGTTACCTCAATCCTTTCTATATTAACCAAA
>NC_068984.1:89635410-89640684 GCF_001194135.2 Octopus bimaculoides | reverse complement strand
CCAAAATGAAGTAGATTGACAAATTTATTTTTTGAACTAGTTGAAGACACACGAGATGTCGAAATATTGTTCACTAGATAACAAATGGCACTTTTCTTTTAATTTTGACTCTATATCTTCAGGAGGAGTTACCTCAATCCTTTCTATATTAACCAAAAGGAAGTAGATTGACAAATATTTTTCACCCGGGAATGTCGAGGATGAGAGCTCTGATGAGGAGTTACATCTATTGGCCGACTAAGGGCCGGAATATCGAAAATTTTATGAGAACTTGTCGAGGTTGCGCGCTCGCGGTCAAAGTCCCACCGGTAAAATATCAATCGTGACCGGAAACTGAGAACACATGGTCTGGGTTACATATTGCCTATACCGGACCGGTGAACGGTACTTACTATCTAATCGTGGTAGACAGCTGTACAAAGCGGCCTGAGGTATGCAGGTGCAATAAACCAACTGCTAAGACAACTATAAAGTTCCTATGTGAATTGTTTGCGCGATACGGTGTTCCAGACACATTTGTTTTCTAATAATGGAACGCAATTCTCGGGGTATTAATTCAAGAATTTCTGTAAAATGCATGCGATGAAGCATACTTTTACTCTATCCTACCATGCGAGGTCAAATGGGCAGGCAGAAAGATTCGTGGACACGTTAAGAAAAGCTTGGAACGAATTAAGTAACGACGAGTCATTAACAAAATTCTTAAGGTTATATAGAGTAACCCCCAATCCAAGTACAAATTCAGGAAAGTCACCCGCAGAGTTGATGTTCGCGAGAAGAAAACAATCGATTTTTGATAAGCTAATGCCAGAGAAAAAAAAATTGTAAAGGACATTCGAAAGAGGCAACGAAATATTTCGAAGTAGGAAATAAAGTGAATTTTAAAACCTACAGAAATGGTAAAGAAGACTGGGAGAATGGCCTTGTAACCAAAAAAGATAGGAAGAATGATGTATCTAGTTAAAGGAACACGCTGGAAACATAAGAGACACGTAAATCAGCTAAAGAATAGACATGCTGAAGAACAGAGAGAAATTCCTATGGAAGTATTTTTTTAAGTATTTGATGTCTCAGTACCGAAAGTAATGGAATCCCGTAGAACCAGCATGAGAAAACGGAAACAGACCGAACACCTCGAGATAAGGCCCAAGTGAAAAAGATACTAAAAAATAAAAATAATAAATAAAATCTCTTCGGAACTCGAAATCTCAAAGGGAGAGATGTTGTGGCGAGAGTACGAGAATAAACGGGACCACTACATATAAATAGTAGCAGTCTGACATAGTTAGCAGTTCATTGTTTGGTCTTCAAAGTCCAGGTACAGTTGGAAATACTGATTATTGATTCGTAAAAGATTGTTGGTTCGTGAAGTATTTGTTACTGCCGTTGTTTCTAATTCGTATTATAATAACACTGTTACAGTCTATCGTCGATTATATCAATTGTACTACGATATTGGAGGCTTAAGGATATAACAGTCACCGACTACTAAACCGGCTTCCCAGCAGGACAAAGTAGTATCTGTCCAAAAGGACGGTTGGTTCCAACTTAGGGTCAACGACTATCTAATAATAGCACAAGTTTTTAGAAATTCCGGTTTAGTGTCCGATATACTGTAACACTACCATGAGTAAGCTTTCTCTAGGAGATGGCTAAACTGTGTCCACGCCTACACCGGCATTATAATTGGGTAGGTGGTCTGGACTAAGCGGATACTAGAACGAGACGATGACAACTTCCAGCTTAATCATTCACTTCCTGTGGGTTCCTGCGTAGAGGCGAAATCTAAAAGAAGTCAACCCCAACTGGAAATCAGGTCGGAAGATAATTCGGGATCCACTGATTTTCTTCCTCCTGAAGAAAGAATGAAGAGGCAACGAGGGGGTGGCTGTGCCTGAGGACCACGATCTCAGCCATGTGGATTGCGATATTCATTCACTCATTCATTCACTTGATATATTTTTGTCAACCTAACGTCAAAATTTATTATAACATAGGCACAATGCCACACATTTAAGGATAAGACTGTAGTTGATTTAATCACCCTCAGTTCCTGGCCATCATAATTTTATATGCACTGCATACATATTGGAAGATCGCTCGTGAAGCAAAATGAATCATCCATAAAAGTGAAATAAGAAACTGAAAGTAGAGTTGATTCGGTTATTCAATGAAATCAGGCAATAAAAATGAGGCTGCTGATTGATAACATTTATTTCATTCGTACGGCGTAAGCTGATGCATAACAGAAGTTACTTTAATGTATCATTCTTATATTTCTTACTCGTTTACGTGGTGAATGCTAGCCACGTTGTGCGCCATCTTCGAGGATAAAATTGATTATATTGATTCCAATACTTGACAGATACTTATATTTTCGACCACGGAAGGATGATAGGCAAACTCGACTTCGGCAGGATTTAAGTTGGACGAAGCTAAATTTGTCAAACTATTTTTGTCAAGACCTCTACTTCATAGC
This sequence comes from Octopus bimaculoides, assembly GCF_001194135.2. NCBI lineage: Eukaryota > Metazoa > Mollusca > Cephalopoda > Octopoda > Octopodidae > Octopus > Octopus bimaculoides. The sequence goes on along the minus strand of NC_068984.1, from coordinate 89,638,205 downwards.
ATTTACTGCCCTGGTATTCATATTTATGCATTCAAACCTACGTTTTACAGTTTAATGAGCAGTAGATAAATATTTACTCTAGTGCCGCAGTCGGTTTTATCGATTTCACATTTGAGGCTGCGTTAAAACTAGATTTGGCCAATACATATCATGTTAGAAATCTTGTTAACAATCTCACTCGCTTTTACCTACTCATTATCTATCTATCTATCTACCTATCTATCCATCCATTTATCTATTTATCTCTCTCTCTCTCTCTCTCTCTCTCTTTCAATGTGTCAATCCGTGGTTCTCTCAAATCTCTAAGAAGTGAAGGAATGAAAGCCACACACATATACACGACGGTCATCTTTCTGTTTTCGTTTACCTAAATTCACTCACAAGTCTTTGATCGACTCCAGATTATAGTAGAAAACACTTGCCTAAGATAACTCACTGTGAGACTGAACCCCAAACCATGTAGTTGGAAAGCAAACTACTTACCACACAGCCACACCTGACATAACTCACTCAGTGTAGCTGTTTCCTTTATCTTGAAATAGGTTTATTCTTTATTATAATTCCTATTCATTATCTATCTCTTCATATGCCTTTATTTTTATTGTTGGTCTTAATCTTTTACTCGATGTAAATTTTCTTTGTTTTTGTACTGCTCCCAGGGTGGAATAACGTGCTGGTAGACTCGTTAACGCGCCGGACGAAATGCTTAGCGGTATTTCACCCGTCGCTACGTTCTGAGTTCAAATTTCGCCAAGGTCGACTTTACCTTTCATCCTTTCGGGGTCGATAAAATAAGTACCAGTTAAACACTGAGGTTGACGTAATAGACTCATCACCTCTCCCAAAATTGCTGCCCTTGTGGCAAAATTTGAAGCTATTATTATTATTATTATATGTTTGACTTTTGCTTTATATTTGTACAAGTTGACTCCAAGTCTCATCCAGACACAAGTTAGAAGTTCATGTTGCTGTTATGCATAGGATGTTGAATATTTGGTTTTGCACATAGTATTGTTCTAGAGAATGTTTAAAAACACATAAGAAAATCATGAGTTTCTTTTAAAATTTGAGATTACATAGACAGTATTTTGCTTAAGGTATGGGCAGTTCCCATAAGCATCATCTTTAGAATTTCTGCCATTTTGGGTATTCCTGGTATCTGAACTAGTTAGCAATCAGCCCCTTTTGCTATTATTCCTAGGGCCCCTATAACAACAGGTATTGATTTAGCCTTCAGGTTCCACATTTTGCCAATTTCTATTTCAAGATCTTTATACTTGCTCAGTTTTTGGTAGGTCTTGACAGATACATTTATGTCCATTGGGATAGTCATATCAGTAAGGCGGCATAATTTTTGTCTGAAGTCTTTCAATATAATGTCTGACCTATTCGCATCTGTCAGTTTGAATGGTGAAATTCCGAAGGAGTGAGATGTGATCATTTTCAAGCACTGGAGGTGGTTTGTGTTCCCACCAGTTTTTATCATGGGGCAGGTCCAGGTTTTTTCAAATTACCCAGTGAATATATTGTGCTGCTCTATCATACCTGTTGAGATACTCTGTTGGCGCAAGAAGACTGCACATGAAGATAACATGATCAATGGTTTCATTTTGTTGTTTACATACACGACATGTTGGGCTACTGGCCTGGTAGTTTCTTGTAGGCAGGCATTGATCTTGGGCTGTTATGATAAACCCTTCTGTTTCTGATTTTAAGCCAGCAGACACTAACCATTCATGGGTAAGGGATTTTTCAACATCGGCACTATTAGTACTCTTTGGGTATTTATCATTGAGATGTAAGAATATCTAAGGCAGCAGTTTTAGCACGGGTTTTCATACGCTTAGCTTTTTCTGTGTTTGTTTCTAGTACGTCTAATTCAGGAATTTGTTGTATTTAGAATTCACTCAGATATTCCTTTGCCTGTTTTATAACTGAGTATGATCCTTTCTTGTTTTGATGCTTTAAGACAAGTTTTAACATCCAGTCCTCGGGTACAAATATGCGGAGCCCAGTATACCTATCATGCACAAGCATCGCAACTATATGTGCACGACATAGTGATCTCATATCAAGATAAACAACGCATACTCTTGTAGGAGAAGCCCAGTTAGAATTTCTTTCAGGTCGAGTAGCCCATGCCGCTCAAAAGATACCTGAATAGGGGTTGTGTAAGGATGTTGAACAAAACACCCATGTTTCCAAAGGTGAAATATCCAAACCCCAAAAAACTCCTCTCAACACATGGATATGATGCTCCCTCACAACTTCTGCTCGTGATCGGAGATGCACATATCGTCAGCCACTAAGGGATATGCTCAACTGGTTATGGTCAAGGAACTGACAAGCAAATCTGTGGTATTGAGTAGAAAATTTGCTGTAGCCCATCTTTTATACCAAGACAAAATAATGTACGATAACACTTCCAATTAGTTAAGACCAGATGCGATGAGAGCCGCTGCCTGGTACTGCATCAGAGGAGTCCATATTATTATTATTATTATTATTATTATTCAGTAGTTTTATTTTTATAACGTGCTTTCACTTCATTACCGAGCGCAGCTCTGTGTGCCTTGGGTATGTGCTGTGGTTTGCTGTAATGCTCTTATGGTTACTGTATTGAAAGTGTTTTGCGTAGGATGTGTGCAGTGTCCAGTAGTGCAATTTTCTGTATGTTATATATATTTGTAAGTCCTGGTGTTTTTGTTATGTATTTGTCTGAATATTTTTTTATTATACCTAAGGCACCTACTATGATAGGAATTGTTTCTGTTTTTAGATTCCACATTCGAGTT
>NC_068984.1:89633095-89634663 GCF_001194135.2 Octopus bimaculoides | reverse complement strand
TGTTTTGCTCGTGTTTTGTGGCTATTTGTATTAGTTTTCCTTGCTTCTGGAGTAGGTATTTTTGCAGTCCTATGGTGGTTATTTTATAATAGTTTTCCAGCTGTATAAGCCCCCTGCCACCTTCTGTGCGTTGTATATATAGCCTTTCTATGTCAGATTTTGGGTGGTGCATCCTATATCCTGTCATTATTTTTCTTGTTTTCCTGTCTATTTTAGATAGTTCGTTTGGTGTCCAGTTAAGGATATTGTAGCTGTAACTTATAACTGGGACAGCTAAAGTGTTGATACCCATTATCTTGTTTTTAGCATTGAGCTCTGTATTTAGTATTGATCTAACTCGTCTATAGTACTCTTCCTTTATTTTTTCCTTCATTTGTGTGTGTTGTATCCTATCTAGTTCATTGACTCCTAAATATTTGTATGGCTGGCTTTCGTCTAGTTCTCTTATTTCATTGGCTTTATCTAGTGTGATGTTGCTACTTTTAACTAATTTTCCTCTTTTCAGGGTTGCTTTGGCACATTTTTCTAATCCGAATTTCATATCTATTTCTTTGGTAAAGCCATGTACTGTCTGTTGTAGTGTTTCAAGCTCTTTGTCATTTCTGGCATATAATTTTAGGTCATCCATATATAAAAGGTGGCTGACTGTTTTTCCGTAACATTTGTATCCGCATCCAGTTCTATTTAGCAATTCAGTTAAAGGTGTGAGTGCCAGGAAGAACAGGAGTGGAGAGAGCGTGTCTCCCTGGAATATTTCTCTTCTAATGGGGATGGTTTTCGTTTTCACAAGTTCCTCTTTTGTTTGGAGCTGTAGCACTGTCTGCCATTTCTTCATGGAGTGCCTTATGTATTATATAATAATTGGAGCCACCTTGTTTATAGCTAGTGTATCGAGGATCCACGTGTGGGGAACACTGTCGAAAGCCTTTTAGTAGTCCACCCAGGCCATACTGAGGCCTTTCTTCATTCTGCGGCTGTCTTCAGTTATGGCTTTATTGATCAATAATTGATCTTTACAGCCGTATGAGCTCTTGCAGCATCCCTTCTGCTGTTCTGGAAACAGGTTGTTATTTTCCAGGTGCTTACTCAATCTCTGCAATATTATTGCAGTAAAGACTTTTTAGATTGTAGGGAGACAGGTTATAGGTCTGTAGTTTTGTGGTTTCTCCGTTTCTGTGGATTTGGGATTTAAGATGGTTTTCCCTTTCGCGAGCCATTCAGGCATTGTCTCTGGCTCTGCTATTATGTTGTTAAAGTTTTCTGCCAGCTTTTTGTGCATTCCTGTCAGGTGTTTTAACCAGAAGTTGGGGATCTTGTCGTGCCCAGGTGCCTTCCAGTTGCTTAGTCTTTGCAGTGTCTGGGTGACCTCTTCAGTTGTTATAGGGGTCCAAAGTTGCTCAGGTGCTAAGTTCGTTGTTTTAATGGTCCTTTTCTGGGGTTGTTGCTTCACCGACCATATTTGTTTCCAGAATTCTTCCAGTTCTTCTGCTGTTGGTGCTTCAGTAATGTCTATTTTATTTTTACCCAGTTTTTGGTAGAGTTTTTGGGGGTTGGATTTGAACTGTTTG
>NC_068984.1:89629564-89630616 GCF_001194135.2 Octopus bimaculoides | reverse complement strand
TATATATATACACGCATACATACATACATACATACATACATACATACATACATACATACATACATGCATGCATACATACATACATACATACATACATACATACATACATACATACATACATACATACATACATACATACATGTATATTGTTGACATCATAGAAATTTATAAACTTCCAAAAGAATCCAAAATTATTCTTTCTTTGGAATTGGCTCTCAAGGCACATAAGGCTTCCTAAATGGATAAGAAATTTCGAAGGGAAGTTTTAGTCCAATGGCAGAATTCGTTTCATGCCTACAGGAGTTATAAATTCGAGTCCTACTGGCAGAAAAATACGTGCGTGCGCGCTAACATGCGACTGTATTGTCTTACTGTTAAGTCATAAAGTACCAACCTACCTAGAAATACAATGTTCCCCTATCAACCAGAAACTATATCTCCCATCTCCCGCTCTTTCTTCCTCTTTCTCCAAACGAATTCTAATTTACTACCACTCCTATATCTTCTCTTTCTCTCCTGATATTTTTATTTTTTATTTTTCTCTGACTCTGCTTAAATGTATTTACAGGATTCCACAATATGTCTATTTATTTATTTTACAGTTGACACAGTAAATGACCCCAGCTTAAATTCACAACGACCTTCCCATAGCGAGCTTCAATGCTGCCAAAATGTTTCCCCCGTACTCTTCTCCCTCTCCTTTTCTTTATTCTTATTCTAATTCTTTTTCTTAACAACTTTAGACATTTTCCCACTCCCATACATTATTTCTTCATACACATGCATTCATTTTTTGTTCTCTCGCCTTTGCTTTCCATGCATTTTCGATCAAATCTTCTGCGAGTTAACTTAGGATCCCTTGACGACAATGTAACCTTCATTTGACTAAGGAATCTTTAGCCTGATGAGTAGCTAGTGGAGTACTTCTCATTGAGTAATTACTACTTCCGAGATTCTGCTAGCCAGGAAACTTATGCAACCTGGATTTTACCTACTCCATTCCCTAAGTTTGGATTTTTATTCGCACATATATATATATATATATATATATA
>NC_068984.1:89625863-89628214 GCF_001194135.2 Octopus bimaculoides | reverse complement strand
GAAAACACCTAAAGCTCCACGAGGCTCCGGCAGGGGATGGTGGCGAACCCTGCTGTACTCTTTCACCACAGCTTTCTCTCACTCTTACTTCCTGTTTCTGTTGTGCCTGTAATTCAAAGGGTCAGCCTTGTCACACTGTGTCATGCTGAATATCCCCGAAAACTACGTTAAGGGTACACGTGTCTGTGGAGTGCTCAGCCACTTGCACGTTAATTTCACGAGCAGGCTGTTCCGTTGATCGGATCAACTGGAACCCTCGACGTCGTAAGCGACGGATTGCCAACAACCACAACATTATAACCAAAAATTTTATATGGACATCCCCACCAAAGGTCATACGAACCCCAGTCGAGGACCACTGATTTAGAGTAAATCTATCGCAGAGGCGTTCCAATCATGGCAATTCTGCATTTAGTGATACATTCTTTCTAAGACTACACCATTTAATGTAGCTCTTTTCCTTTATTTAAGACAGAGGTGAGGATTATTTGACAGGGATTTGGCTACAACTACTAGCAGGTCAAAGAACCACATAGAAGATACTTCGTTGATTAGGTATACATCATTGTTCCGTCAATCTACTGTACCTCTATAATATTTTCCTAACGGTTTCAGCCAATAGCTGTGGTCATGCTATGACATCGCCATTACTATATGTGGAATTTATTCGTCATCTATTGGATCTTCCAATTATTTGAGAAAATAATGAGAATCTCACTATCTAAGGTTTCCGCTTAAGTTGTCTCATGTCTTGTATGTGTTTATTTGTGCGTGCGTACTTGCGTACTTGCGTGCGCGCGTGCGCGCGTGTATGTGCCTGTGTGTGCGCGCGTGTGTATGTGCGTGTGTGTGTTTGCTTAACCCTATCGTTGTGTGGCTCCAAGACGTCTGTGATCGTTTAAGACCTATGACATGCATTAAGTTGTGATCATCCAGACTTATTTCCAGACACTGTGTAGAATTATCAACCAACATGTCCTCCATCTTTTTGAAATGGTTGGCTTTGATACGAAGGAAATTATCTGCTATTTCTAGCAGGGCGTGCAACAACATATGGACTTCCTTATTGGTTATTGAGATGTAAATCGATAAATATAGGGTATTTGATCTATAAGTGTAAAATAAGTTTTCATTTTAAGAAAGTCGGCAAAGACAACAGTCACTTAAAACATAAAAAGACAACAGCCTTAGAACATAAAAAGTAAAAAATATTGTACGTGTTGAAGTTGAAAAATTCACGATCGTACGTTGTACAGCATATCTCGACATCATGTAGTCACCAGAAGGAATGCATTGTTATTTAATTTAATATGGTTTTCATTAAGACTGATAGATATCTAATGTAAATCAAACATGTCAATTTAGTAGTGAACGATAAACAATCAGTAATTTTCGTGCCAAACCCAAAACAAGAATTTTTGATTATCATCAATTTTCATGATAGTAAATACATTTTGTTCTAACTGAAATATTTAAAGTCTTCGCATAGAATCCTTGTTGGTAAAATACTTGTTGCCATTAATTCCTCCTAGTAATTTTTTATACACTTACACTGAATTCCTATAACATATTTTAATCCTTTTCCAGAATATATTGCTAAAAATTTCAGTATAGAGAATGAATGCTTTTAATTTGTTTAAGAATGCAAACGGGAATAGAATCACTTGATACAATTCCATACACGTATTCTCGATCGACACAAACACTCTGAATACCCTTGATCTCTTTCTCAAAACCATCATCGTTTCTTTACTTATCGAACTCTGTTAAATTACTATTACCCACCACACCTATAGACACCTTCCTACCTTCCCGAACCTATTACCCCCTCATGTCAGCTAATTAGTCAGGAACTTCGCTAGCTTTACAATTAATCTTAGCAGGAAATTCGCTTCAACTGAGACAAGTAGCTGAAAACATCCACTTTGCCACATCCTTTTTCAGCATTCATACAACCAGTTCTCAAACACCAATTTTCAATATACACTTCACACTAAGATGTGCTTTCACAGTAAAGGCTACAACGCAGCCTACAACTGGTGCTTAACCCAAGCAAGACTAGCATCAATGAATCAAAAAGATCATTTGCGTATCACAGAGTCTGTAAGCTCACCTCCCTCAGTGAATTTCTACTACATTTACAAAATGCACTATATACAGTCAATCCTCCAGATTTACAATGCACAAGTTCGGTAGAAATCCTCCATAACGTTTCTTCTCCATCTAGCCATATATATCTCATTACCATATACTTATACACGCCAAGTGAGGCCATCCTGGTCATTTCAAATCAAAATGGCCTGACAATGTCACTTTCATCATCCATAAACATAATCCAGAACTATATATAT
>NC_068984.1:89614143-89621578 GCF_001194135.2 Octopus bimaculoides | reverse complement strand
ATACCGGTGTTATTTAATATGTTTGTAATTTTTTTGTACATGGTGTTTTGGGGTTCGGAGATGGTCTGGTTTTGATGTAACACGTGTGTTTACGATCGCTGTGCGGGTAGTGGAGGTATCAAGTTAAAATACATCATTATATTTGTAAAAATAGAGATAAATTTCAATGAGTATTACTTACTCGGATATAGTCCAACCCTTTGTCAGCTATTTATTATTATTATTATTATTATTATTATTATTATTATTATTATTATTATTATATCGAAAAATACCAAGACATCTGATGAAGGCTGGAGGGTATATCAGCCGAAACGTTGTGTTAACAACAAAGAAGATGAGGACAAATATCCGTCAAATGTAAATAATGTAAATAATATTCTTTTGTCTTTTATCTTTTACTTGTCTTAGTCATTTGACTGCGGTTATGCTGGGGTACCAGCTTGAAAAATTTCCACTCGAATGAATCGATTTCAATACATAGTTTTTGTAAACCTGGTACATACTCTATATTCTTTTGTCGCACTGCTAAGTTGCGGGAACGTAAACATTCTAACACCGGTTGTCAAGCGGTAGTGCGGAGCATATATCTTCGCTAGACTCTTACGTTTTTGTGAAAATATATATATTGATCTTTGGAAATATGCTAAAGTGTCTGACCCCGAGAAAGGCAGCCTTTCTGACCCTGCCAAGTACCAACACTTCAGTAATAATAGAAACGACTGTTAACAATCACCTCCTTCAACAAATTGAATCCCTCTACCTCCCCAGCGACCACTAGATTCTGCTCAACTTGGTCTTTTGAACACTTATTCTTCCACGTCATTCACCAATATTCCCTCGACACTATTTGCTCATCTTTATTATCTAATAGTTTGAATATATAATTTAGCTGTTAGGATCAGAATGTTTTCTATATCTTATACCCCATTAAGGCGGCGAGTTAGCAGAATCGCTAGCACACCGGGGAAAATGCTTAGCGGTATTTCGTCTGTCTTCGTGTTCTGAGTTCAAAATTTGCTGAGGTCGATTCTGCCTTTCATCCTTTCGGGTTCATTGAACATTCAGTACCAGTTGAACATTGGGGTCGATGTAATCGACTTACTTCCTCCCGAAATTGCTGGCCTTGTGCCAAAATTTGAAATCAATATTTTATTCTCTATTGATATGTATTGCAGGCATTCATAATGAACTCGAATTCATCTTTAATTGTTGCTTCGTCCATCCTTTTTGTATGTATGCTTGTGAGCACAGAAATCCTAAATAACAAATTACTTTTTCCTTGCAGCTTACACATTCAAAAGATATGAAAGATTTTAGGAATATCAGACATATTAGGAAATTACTTCTTAGGTTATGGTATATCCAGTCCCTTCAGTTGTTTACTTGGAGAAATGGTCGAAACTATGTGAAATACCGTGGTAGACTTATTCTGTCAATGCCTGGTTACGTGTCCTTAGCGGAATCCACTCTCTTATAAGTATTAGAACCAGATCTGCAATCTGAAAATAACTTTGGCTGTTTATTCTTCCATGCTTTAATAGCCTGGAAAGGATCATAAGTACTATCATTATTATTATTATTATTATTATTATTATTATTATTATTATTATTATTATTATCATTATTATTATTATTATTATTATTATTATTATTGGTTCGGCTCTAGTTCGGCCTTATTCTTGGTAGGAATTATGTGGATAGTGGATTACTACCTATAACCCTGGCTATCCACAAGTTTTCAGCAGTTTTTCAACTGCTTAGAACCCTCCAGATAATCTTTGCTGTTCCTAAGAGACAAAATTTCTGTAGGAGCTCTATCGAGCATTCTATTTCAATCTCCTTCAGCCTTTGTCTATATCTTTGCTTAATATTCCCAACGCACCAGTTATTATAGGCACGACCTTTGCTGTGTGCATGCTCCAATTTTTTTCTATTTCAAATTTTAAGGGATTGTACTCTTTTGTTTTTCTTCCTCTTTCTTTACGATCCTGGAATCAAACGGGCATGACGGGTCGATAAGGAAACAGCTTCACTTTTCCTTATCTATAATCGTTATGCCTGGTCTATTTTCTAATTTCTTGTCCGTTTGAATAGGAAAGTCCCAAAAACTCTTACATTTCTCCGACTCCATTACTCTTTTCGGCTCAATGGTTGTGCCATGTGTTTCCACCTTCAAATCCCCGTTTCCAGTGTAAAACATTTACAACCTAGTCGAGCTGCCATTTCTTATATTCTTCCTGTGCCAACTTGGAGTATTCTGTCACAATGTGTGCTACTGTCCCGTTCAAAGTTCCACATTTCTCCGACACATTCTCTCCATATAAATTTTTTCTCAAGTTGTTTGTTTTATCGCTTTATCTTGGGCGGCTACAATTAGACTGTTTCTTCTTTTAATTGCCCCTTTTTTTAAACCAATCCCAGGATTTTGTTCCACATACATCTTCAGTGACTCTTCAAAACTGGCCATGCAGAGGTTTCTCTTCGTTCTGTCTGCCGTGCTCTCTTTGTATTTCGTTCTTTTCCTTTTCTCCTATTACGCGCCTCATTATTTGTTCTTTATTAACTGTCTTTAGTAGTTTTTCTGTACTGCTCTGTAAATACTCATTAGACTTTTTCTTTCCATCTGTACACATTCCTCTATTGCCATTTAGACTCTTCCACTCTGAGCTCTCCTCAAGTGCAGCCTGTTGATATCAGCTTTCGGATGGTGGGTTCCATGCATCGTCAACAACTTCATAGTTTTTCTGTCAAGTTACTTTATTTCGTTTCTGGTCCATTCTATAAATCCAATTCCATATCTGATTAAGGGTACTACTTTTGAATTTATTACTTCAATAAAATCTTTGGAATTCAGCTTTGACTGCAATATTTTTCTGACTCGCTTAGCGTACTCCGTACTGGTAATTTGTTTCATCTCTTCATTTTTTATCTCGTCTGCTTCCAGTATTCTCAAGTACTTACATCATTGACCTTTCTCGTTGTTTGTCCATTTGGGATTTCAATTCTCTGGCTTCTTTCAAATCTTCCATTTTCAATATAGTTTTTTTTTTTTTTTTCAATATAGCGCACTTTTTCTATCCCAAATTCCATGCCTTCGTCATTTGAGAGAATGCGGATAGTATGCACAATACTTTCAAGTTGTGTCTCATTTTTTGCATAAACCTTTATATCATCTATGAAAAGGAGATGGTTTATCTGACGATTTCCTTTGCCCAAATCGTAAATAATCTTAACTTTTCATAGTATCATAGTGGGCAGTATCATGGCCAATACGAATTGTAATGGAGATAAGCTATCACCTTCCACGTTTGATGTTCACTCTTCCAAGTTTTTGTTTTCTGCCATCAATTCAGTATTCCAATGTTTCATACTTTCATTAAGCATTTTCTTCATGTATTTTGCTATTCCGAATATGCTCATTGTTTTACTTATCCAACTGTGTGGTACTATCACATATGATTTTTTGTAATCTAGTTATGCTACATTCAGTCCCGCTAATCTGCGTATCCAATTTCTAATTATCATTTTATCAACTAATAAGTGATCTTTTGTTGCTCTACTTTGTTTTCTGCATCCTTTCTGTTTTTCTGGGAGTAGATTGTTACTTTCCAGATGGTTGTATAACTCTTTCGCGAAGACACCGGTCATAAGCTTCCAAAATTGGCGGTAAACAGGTTATAAGTCGAAAATTTGATGCCAACTTCCTTTCAAGGGATCCTTGTTACATAGTAGCGTTCGTCCACTTGTCAACCAGGCAGGGATATGACCTATTATTATTATTATTATTATTATTATTATTATTATTATTACTACTACTACTACTACTACTACTACTACTACTACTACTACTACTACTACTACTACTACTACTATTTTTCTTTATCACAGGTTTTATTGGAGCTCATGGAATCTTACATGCGTAGCGGGCTTGCTATCCGCAGCCTACAGTACCATGTTATCCATTCTTTTCAGCGATCAAATACTTTTCTGATTATTCTGGCCGTGCTAAGGAGGCAAACCTTTTGTAACAGTTCTACTGGACACTCTATTCCAATTTCCTTTATATACCCCTTGATACCTTCTGATACTGTTCCCAAGGATCCAACAATAATTGGCACTGTCTTCACCTTCTTCATTTTCCATTTCTGGGCTGTTATGCTCAAGCTCCTGATCTGTTTCAATTGCGAAATCCCAGAGGATTTTGCTAGTCTCCGACTCTGCCACTCTGCCGTTTGTGCTCATACCACGTCTTGCCTCTCACTAGCCTCCACTTTCCGCACAGTTTCCAATGTAGCACTTTTGCTACCTGGTCGTGTCGCCACAACTTGTAGCGGTTTTGGACAAGTCTAGGGCATTCGGTCGTGATATGGGCAATGGTTTCATCCATTCTATTGCAGATGCGGCACAGCGGAGACACTTGCTCATTCATATGGTTGACCCTCCAGTTTGTGGCCAAAGCTTGGTCTTGCGCTGTCAGTATAGTGCTTTCGGTCTCTTTCTTTAGTGTTCCTTTCATCAGCCAATCCCACCTATTTTTCCCAGCAACTTCTGTTGTGGCTACATGGAATTGATTGTGTAGTCTCTTCTTGCGTAATTCTTCTTCGTGTCCTTTTTGCACTTCTTCCTTTGTTTTTCCTTTTTTCGCTTCTTTCAATACTCCCTCGTTCCTAAGTTTCACTCGCAAGGTTTCCTTACTTTGGGCTCGGTATCTCATTATGCTCTTGAGTTCGATACGCATGCATTCTTCCACACCTATCAGCCTCTTTCAGCCATTTGCTCTCTTCATGTAAAGGGATCAGCGTCAGCACGTGGCTGATGGGCACATGCATCGTTAGAAGCTTTTTTGACTTCCTGTCCATCTCCTTTAATTCCTCCTACGTCTACTTCAGAATTCCAGCGTCATACCGAACTACTGCGATTGCGCGCGAGTGTATTGCGCGAAATTATGGTTCTGGCATTTAGCTTTGAAGCCAATATTCTTCTCATTCGCCGCAGGTGCTCTTTTTTCTTTCTTTTTTTTTTTGTCTTTTCTTTTATGTCATTGTGTTTGATTCCATCTGCTTCAAGTATTCACAAGTATTTATAGCTATAATGAGGTTGAATTGCCTTCATCATTTCACCACTTGGAAAACAAATGTCTTCTGTTCTGAAAAGTTTTTCTCATCTCATCACCATCGTGACACATTTTGAGAGTGCAGACTCCAACTTAGTATCATTGGAAAAAATCTGCACAGACTGGACTAGGCTGTCCAGTTGTGCGTCAGATTTTGTGAACAGCTTCAGGTCGTCTATAAATAGCAAGTGGTTCAGTTTTCCCTTACCTCTTCCCAGACTTTCTTTTCTGTAGTATTTTACTCAAGGGGATTATTCCCAGCACGAAGATCAGTGGGAACTCACTGTCTCCCTGGAAGATACCTCTCGATTTTTACCTCTCCTACTACTTGTTTCCCTGCTTTCAATTGCGTTCTCCAGAATTTCATGCAATTCCATACAAGGCTCTCATATTTTCTGCTACTCCATGCATTTTCATTGCTTTTATTATTCAGAAGTGTGGCATCATATTGTCGTTTGCTTTGCGATAGTTAACCCATGCCATGCTCAGGCTTGTGTGTCTTCTCTTGCAGTTCCTGATAGATTATCAATTAAGAGTTGATTCTTCGTTCCCCGGTTCCTCTTTCGGCCCCCTTTCCGTTCAATAGGCAGCAACCCACTGTTTTCCAGGTATCTATTATTATTATTATTATTATTATTATTATTATTATGATTATTATTATTATTTTATAAAGCTGCTGAATATCTAAGTAATGATACTACAAAAGTATTTACAGCCTTCACTAGATTTCCTGTCTTGCTGTGACTCCAGCAGTTGTTAATAAACTTTCGTCACTATTACCTACATAGGAGTTTATATTTACTCTAGCTAACTCCACACAGCCTTCTACTGATATTAATCCTCATCCACCTTCTTTTCGTAGGTAGGTATAATCTTGCTATTCCTGTCCTTGGGTGGAGTCCTCCAATTAGCTTTGATTTAATTAGCTTCCTTACCCTTCTGATGTACTCCTCAATTTTCGTTTTTATTTCTGTAGTCAGTACTCTGTCAGATTCTAATACTCCTAGATACTTATAAATCTCTCCTCCTTTCAATGATCTCAATGCCTGGCTATTTGATGCGTTAGCTGTTTACTATCTGTCTCCTTCTCATGACGAATATTGCACACTTATCTATGCCAAATTCCATGCCTATATATTTGCTGAAGCGTCTTACAGTCTGCATTAAGAAATTTATCTCTTTTTCATTCTTACTAAAAAGCTTCAGATCATCCATGTAGAGTAAATGGTTACTGCAGAGTAAATGGTTATTTCTCAACTTATAAACTTGCCTTTGCCTTCCTTAATGCTAAACTGAGGGGGATCAAACGTAAGACAAATATTAAAGGGCACAACGAGTCCCTCTGGAAAATTCCTCTTTTAATATTAACTTTCCCTAAGACTGTCACATGAGTAGAGATCTATTTTCCATTTCTTCATGCTGAAGCTAATTAATTCTCTTATGTTGTCTGCCATACTGACTATACTCAAACATTCACTTATCTATGAGTGTGGTATCATGTCATAAGCTTTCCTATAATCTATTCATCCTAATGTTAGACTTTCCTTTCTACATTTTACTTCATTTAGAACTGATTTGTCTAAATCTAATAAATCATGCGCTCCTCTAGCCTTCTTCCTGGAACCGTTCTATTTTTCTGGTAGTAAATTCTGGTTGTCAAGGTGCTTGTAAATGCTTTCTCAAAGCATTCCTGTTAACATCTTCCACATTAATGATAAGCAAGTGATTGCTTTATAATTGCTAGCTGTATTACTCCTGCTCTTATCTTTCATAATGAGTATTACCTCTCCCTTGTCCTCCAATCTAGTATTATTCCTCCATTAAGGCAATCCTGAAGTTGTTCCGTCAGCCTCTCATGTAAACTACTAAATTTCTTTAGCCAGTACCCTTGAACAAAGTTTGATCCTGGGCCCTTCCAATTCGACATTTTACTTATTAATGCACTAGTTAGTCTTAGATCTGGCTGTTTCCCACTCACTACTTCTTCCCTCTCTTTCTTTAACTGTACTGCATCTCCATTATGATTGACTGGTTTATCCCAAATATTACTCCAGAACTTTCTAGCTTCCTCTCCATTAGTTTTCTCATCTTCATTATTTCGTTCTTCACTATTTATTTGGTTATAAATTCTTCTGTCTGTCTCTATTATTATTATTATTATTATTATTATTATTATTATTATTATTATTATTATTATTATTATTATTATTATTATTATTATTTTATGTTTGACTTTTGTTTTGCATTTGTACAAGTTGGATCCAAGTCTCACCCAGAGACCTCAAGAGACAACAAGTTAGAAGTTCATGTAGGTGTTAT
>NC_068984.1:89608891-89609992 GCF_001194135.2 Octopus bimaculoides | reverse complement strand
CCTGTGCTTTGTATGGCAGTGAAATTTCATTTTTTAAGAATAAAAAATATTTTTTCAAAAATTATCTTCGTTAAAAGACCGTTTCCTTCAAATCTTCCACCGGTTCTTTTGCCTAATTCCATCGATGTTATTGGATTAGATTTGTTTTTGTATAGGGAGCCCGGTGTAGCACATCCATGTTGTTCTTCTTCTTCTTCTTATTATTATTATTATTATTATTATTATTATTATTATTATTATTATTATTATTTTATAAGTTCGGAAGAATTATTATTATAGTTTATGAGATGCGAAATACCAAGTATTAAAGAGTAAAGAAACCAAAAATGTATGAATTACTATATTACATAATATTGCTCATTAAAAAAGATAAGATAATTACAGTATAATTACAATGCAATTTGTTGTGTCTGGGGAGACTCATTCTCTCTTAATGCCTTATTATTTAACACACTCACCGGTAAAGTTTCCACTAATTTACTTATTTATTTTTCCTAAAATGTTCGTTGTGTCTTGCATCCTTTTCAATCGTCGTTGACTCTGTCCGTTATCCTAGCTGCATTCTTTTTGTTTGTTTGTGGGCATAGAATCTTGCAAACCAAATCCAAAAACGAAATGCAACATAATCATTTAATCAATATGTAATCGTTGGAAAAAAAAACCAAATCGTAAAGTTCCTAAAACGCTCATTATACCTATTCCTCTAATAAGCTTCAAAATATATTTGAATATACTGAATTTATGCTACAAATAGAAATGCTTTGGCTAGGAGCAGACGTCATACTATATTTCTTAATAATAGATTACCATGGCAAAGCCAGCTTGAAACCATATGCGTAGAGTGATATTTCTTCACTTTTTGTCATGTCGACATTAGACATAGAAATGTGCGGTTGCTCTCAAAGAATGTTATCTTTTTCCACAAATAATTTGATAATTTTCACCACAAAATTTATTTTTAGATATTTCCATCATATATAGATGAATGTCTGCTTCAATTAATTAAGCAAATATTGAGTTGTTAAATAAGAATACATTTTAAGCAGATTCGCATAGACATAAAAGTACCTTCTCTGCCATTTCTCTCTTTTTAAGTATATA